>NW_025549291.1:0-234786 GCF_905237065.1 Salmo salar | reverse complement strand
CTGCTGTAAACTCACTGTTAACCAGAGACAGTCCCCTATAGGCTGCTGTAAACTCACTGTTAACCAGAGACAGTCCCTATAGGCTGCTGTAAACTCACTGTTAATCAGAGACAGTCCCCTATAGGCTGCTGTAAACTCACTGTTAACCAGAGACAGTCCCCTATAGGCTGCTGTAAACTCACTGTTAACCAGAGACAGTCCCCTATAGGCTGCTGTAAACTCACTGTTAACCAGAGACAGTCCCCTATAGGCTGCTGTAAACTCACTGTTAACCAGAGACAGTCCCCTATAGGCTGCTGTAAACTCACTGTTAACCAGAGACAGTCCCCTATAGGCTGCTGTAAACTCACTGTTAACCAGAGACAGTCCCCTATAGGCTGCTGTAAACTCACTGTTAACCAGAGACAGTCCTATAGGCCGCTGTAAACTCACTGTTAACCAGAGACAGTCCCCTATAGGCCGCTGTAAACTCACTGTTAACCAGAGACAGTCCCTATAGGCTGCTGTAAACTCACTGTTAACCAGAGACAGTCCCTATAGGCTGCTGTAAACTCCCTGTTAACCAGAGACAGTCCCCTATATGCTGCTGTAAACTCACTGTTAATCAGAGACAGTCCCCTATAGGCCGCTGTAAACTCACTGTTAACCAGAGACAGTCCCCTATAGGCTGCTGTAAACTCACTGTTAACCAGAGACAGTCCCCTATAGGCTGCTGTAAACTCACTGTTAACCAGAGACAGTCCCCTATAGGCTGCTGTAAACTCACTGTTAACCAGAGACAGTCCCCTATAGGCCGCTGTAAACTCACTGTTAACCAGAGACAGTCCCCTATAGGCCGCTGTAAACTCACTGTTAACCAGAGACAGTCCCCTATAGGCCGCTGTAAACTCACTGTTAACCAGAGACAGTCCCCTATAGGCTGCTGTAAACTCCCTGTTAACCAGAGACAGTCCCTATAGGCTGCTGTAAACTCACTGTTAACCAGAGACAGTCCCCTATAGGCCGCTGTAAACTCACTGTTAACCAGAGACAGTCCCCTATAGGCTGCTGTAAACTCACTGTTAACCAGAGACAGTCCCCTATAGGCTGCTGTAAACTCACTGTTAACCAGAGACAGTCCCCTATAGGCTGCTGTAAACTCACTGTTAACCAGAGACAGTCCCCTATAGGCTGCTGTAAACTCCCTGTTAACCAGAGACAGTCCCCTATAGGCTGCTGTAAACTCACTGTTAACCAGAGACAGTCCCCTATAGGCTGCTGTAAACTCACTGTTAACCAGAGACAGTCCCCTATAGGCCGCTGTAAACTCACTGTTAACCAGAGACAGTCCCCTATAGGCTGCTGTAAACTCACTGTTAACAGAGACAGTCCCCTATAGGCTGCTGTAAACTCACTGTTAACCAGAGACAGCCCCTATAGGCTGCTGTAAACTCACTGTTAACAGAGACAGTCCCCTATAGGCTGCTGTAAACTCACTGTTAACCAGAGACAGTCCCCTATAGGCTGCTGTAAACTCACTGTTAACCACAGACAGTCCCCTATAGGCCGCTGTAAACTCACTGTTAACCAGAGACAGTCCCCTATAGGCCGCTGTAAACTCACTGTTAACCAGAGACAGTCCCCTATAGGCCGCTGTAAACTCACTGTTAACCAGAGACAGTCCCCTATAGGCCGCTGTAAACTCACTGTTAACCAGAGACAGTCCCCTATAGGCTGCTGTAAACTCACTGTTAACCAGAGACAGTCCCCTATAGGCTGCTGTAAACTCACTGTTAACCAGAGACAGTCCCCTATAGGCCGCTGTAAACTCCCTGTTAACCAGAGACAGTCCCCTATAGGCTGCTGTAAACTCACTGTTAACCAGAGACAGTCCCCTATAGGCTGCTGTAAACTCACTGTTAACCAGAGACAGTCCCCTATAGGCTGCTGTAAACTCACTGTTAACCAGAGACAGTCCCCTATAGGCTGCTGTAAACTCACTGTTAACCAGAGACAGTCCCCTATATGCTGCTGTAAACTTCCTGTTAACCAGAGACAGTCCCCTATATGCTGCTGTAAACTTCCTGTTAATCAGAGACAGTCCCCTATAGGCCGCTGTAAACTCACTGTTAACCAGAGACAGTCCCCTATAGGCTGCTGTAAACTCACTGTTAACCAGAGACAGTCCCCTATAGGCCGCTGTAAACTCACTGTTAACCAGAGACAGTCCCCTATAGGCTGCTGTAAACTCCCTGTTAACCAGAGACAGTCCACTATAGTCTGTTGTAAACTCCCTGTTAATCAGAGACAGTCCCCTATAGGCTGCTGTAAACTCACTGTTAACCAGAGACAGTCCCCATAGGCTGCTGTAAACTCCACTGTTAACCAGAGACAGTCCCCTATAGGCTGCTGTAAACTCACTGTTAACCAGAGACAGTCCCCTATAGGCTGCTGTAAACTCACTGTTAACCAGAGACAGTCCCCTATAGGCTGCTGTAAACTCACTGTTAACCAGAGACAGTCCCCTATAGGCTGCTGTAAACTCTCTGTTAACCAGAGACAGTCCCCTATAGGCTGCTGTAAACTCACTGTTAACCAGAGACAGTCCCCTATAGGCTGCTGTTAACTCACTGTTAACCAGAGACAGTCCCCTATAGGCTGCTGTAAACTCACTGTTAACCAGAGACAGTCCCCTATAGGCTGCTGTAAACTCACTGTTAACCAGAGACAGTCCCCTATAGGCTGCTGTAAACTCTCTGTTACCCAGAGACAGTCCCCTATAGGCTGCTGTAAACTCACTGTTAACCAGAGACAGTCCCCTATAGGCTGCTGTAAACTCACTGTTAACCAGAGACAGTCCCCTATAGGCTGCTGTAAACTCACTGTTAACCAGAGACAGTCCCCTATAGGCTGCTGTAAACTCACTGTTAACCAGAGACAGTCCCCTATAGGCCGCTGTAAACTCACTGTTAACCAGAGACAGTCCCCTATAGGCTGCTGTAAACTCACTGTTAACCAGAGACAGTCCCCTATAGGCTGCTGTAAACTCACTGTTAACCAGAGACAGTCCCCTATAGGCCGCTGTAAACTCACTGTTAACCAGAGACAGTCCCCTATAGGCCGCTGTAAACTCACTGTTAACCAGAGACAGTCCCCTATATGCTGCTGTAAACTTCCTGTTAATCAGAGACAGTCCCCTATAGGCTGCTGTAAACTCACTGTTAACCAGAGACAGTCCCCTATAGGCTGCTGTAAACTCACTGTTAACCAGAGACAGTCCCCTATAGGCTGCTGTAAACTCACTGTTAATCAGAGACAGTCCCCTATAGGCTGCTGTAAACTCACTGTTAACCAGAGACAGTCCCCTATAGGCCGCTGTAAACTCACTGTTAACCAGAGACAGTCCCCTATAGGCTGCTGTAAACTCACTGTTAACCAGAGACAGTCCCCTATAGGCTGCTGTAAACTCACTGTTAACCAGAGACAGTCCCCTATAGGCCGCTGTAAACTCACTGTTAACCAGAGACAGTCCCCTATAGGCCGCTGTAAACTCACTGTTAACCAGAGACAGTCCTATAGGCCGCTGTAAACTCACTGTTAACCAGAGACAGTCCCCATAGGCCGCTGTAAACTCACTGTTAACCAGAGACAGTCCCCTATAGGCCGCTGTAAACTCCCTGTTAACCAGAGACAGTCCTATAGGCCGCTGTAAACTCACTGTTAACCAGAGACAGTCCTATAGGCCGCTGTAAACTCACTGTTAACCAGAGACAGTCCCCTATAGGCTGCTGTAAACTCACTGTTAACCAGAGACAGTCCCCTATAGGGCTGCTGTAAACTCCCTGTTAACCAGAGACAGTCCCCTATAGGCCGCTGTAAACTCACTGTTAACCAGAGACAGTCCCCTATAGGCCGCTGTAAACTCACTGTTAACCAGAGACAGTCCTGGCTGCTCACTGTAACCAGAGACAGTCCCTATAGGCTGCTGTAAACTCACTGTTAATCAGAGACAGTCCCCTATAGGCTGCTGTAAACTCACTGTTAACCAGAGACAGTCCCCTATAGGCCGCTGTAAACTCACTGTTAACCAGAGACAGTCCCCTATAGGCTGCTGTAAACTCACTGTTAACCAGAGACAGTCCCCTATAGGCTGCTGTAAACTCACTGTTAATCAGAGACAGTCCCCTATAGGCTGCTGTAAACTCACTGTTAACCAGAGACAGTCCCCCATAGGCTGCTGTAAACTCACTGTTAACCAGAGACAGTCCCCTATAGGCTGCTGTAAACTCACTGTTAACCAGAGACAGTCCCCTATAGGCTGCTGTAAACTCACTGTTAACCAGAGACAGTCCCCTATAGGCTGCTGTAAACTCACTGTTAACCAGAGACAGTCCCCTATAGGCTGCTGTAAACTCACTGTTAACCAGAGACAGTCCTATAGGCCACTGTAAACTCACTGTTAACCAGAGACAGTCCCCTATAGGCCGCTGTAAACTCACTGTTAACCAGAGACAGTCCCCTATAGGCTGCTGTAAACTCACTGTTAATCAGAGACAGTCCCCTATAGGCTGCTGTAAACTCACTGTTAACCAGAGACAGTCCCCTATAGGCCGCTGTAAACTCACTGTTAACCAGAGACAGTCCCCTATAGGCCGCTGTAAACTCACTGTTAACCAGAGACAGTCCCCTATAGGCCGCTGTAAACTCACTGTTAACCAGAGACAGTCCTATAGGCCGCTGTAAACTCACTGTTAATCAGAGACAGTCCCCTATAGGCCGCTGTAAACTCACTGTTAACCAGAGACAGTCCCCTATAGGCTGCTGTAAACTCACTGTTAACCAGAGACAGTCCCCTATAGGCGCTTAACTCCCTGTTAACCAGAGACAGTCCCTATAGGCCGCTGTGTAAACTCACTGTTAACCAGAGACAGTCCCCTATAGGCCGCTGTAAACTCACTGTTAACCAGAGACAGTCCCCTATAGGCCGCTGTAAACTCACTGTTAACCAGAGACAGTCCCCTATAGGCTGCTGTAAACTCACTGTTAACCAGAGACAGTCCCCTATAGGCTGCTGTAAACTCCCTGTTAACCAGAGACAGTCCCCTATAGGCTGCTGTAAACTCACTGTTAACCAGAGACAGTCCCCTATAGGCTGCTGTAAACTCACTGTTAACCAAAGACAGTCCCCTATAGGCCTGCTGTAAACTCACTGTTAACCAAGAGACAGTCCCCTATAGGCTGCTGTAAACTCACTGTTAACCAGAGACAGTCCCCTATAGGCTGCTGTAAACTCACTGTTAACCAGAGACAGTCCTATAGGCTGCTGTAAACTCACTGTTAATCAGAGACAGTCCCCTAGGCTGCTGTAAACTCACTGTTAACCAGAGACAGTCCCCTATAGGCCGCTGTAAACTCACTTGTTAACTGGAGACAGTCCCCTATAGGCCGCTGTAAACTCACTGTTAACCAGAGACAGTCCCCTATAGGCTGCTGTAAACTCACTGTTAACCAGAGACAGTCCCCTATAGGCTGCTGTAAACTCACTGTTAACCAGAGACAGTCCCCTATTGGCTGCTGTAAACTCACTGTTAACCAGAGACAGTCCCATATTGGCTGCTGTAAACTCACTGTTAACCAGAGACAGTCCCCTATAGGCTGCTGTAAACTCACTGTAAACCAGAGACAGTCCCTATAGGCCGCTGTAAACTCACTGTTAACCAGAGACAGTACCCTATAGGCTGCGGTAAACTCACTGTTAACCAGAGACAGTCCCCTATAGGCTGCTGTAAACTCCCTGTTAACCAGAGACAGTCCCCTATAGGCTGCTGTAAACTCACTGTTAACCAGAGACAGTCCCCTATTGGCTGCTGTAAACTCACTGTTAACCAGAGACAGTCCCCTATAGGCTGCTGTAAACTCACTGTTAACCAGAGACAGTCCCCTATAGGCCGCTGTAAACTCACTGTTAATCAAAGACAGTCCCCTATAGGCTGCTGTAAACTCACTGTTAATCAGAGCAGTCCCCTATAGGCTGCTGTAAACTCACTGTTAATCAGAGACAGTCCCTATAGGCTGCTGTAAACTCACTGTTAACCAGAGACACCTGTCCCCTATAGGCCGCTGTAAACTCACTGTTAACCAGAGACAGTCCCCTATAGGCCGCTGTAAACTCACTGTTAACCAGAGACAGTCCCCTATAGGCCGCTGTAAACTCACTGTTAACCAGAGACAGTCCCCTATAGGCTGCTGTAAACTCACTGTTAACCAGAGACAGTCCCATATGGCTGCTGTAAACTCACTGTTAACCAGAGACAGTCCCCTATAGGCTGCTGTAAACTCACTGTTAAATCAGAGACAGTCCCCTATAGGCTGCTGTAAACTCACTGTTGACCAGAGACAGTCCCCTATAGGCTGCTGTAAACTCACTGTTAATCAGAGACAGTCCCTATAGGCTGCTGTAAACTCACTGTTAACCAGAGACAGTCCCCTATAGGCTGCTGTAAACTCACTGTTAACCAGAGACAGTCCCCTATAGGCCGCTGTAAACTCCCTGTTAACCAGAGACAGTCCTATAGGCCGCTGTAAACTCACTGTTAACCAGAGACAGTCCTATAGGCTGCTGTAAACTCACTGTTAATCAGAGACAGTCCCCTATAGGCTGCTGTAAACTCACTGTTAATCAGAGACAGTCGTATAGGCTGCTGTAAACTCACTGTTAACCAGAGACAGTCCCCTATAGGCCGCTGTAAACTCACTGTTAACCAGAGACAGTCCCCTATAGGCTGCTGTAAACTCACTGTTAACCAGAGACAGTCCCCTATAGGCTGCTGTAAACTCACTGTTAACCAGAGACAGTCCCCTATAGGCTGCTGTAAACTCACTGTTAACCAGAGACAGTCCCCTATTGGCTGCTGTAAACTCACTGTTAACCAGAGACAGTCCCCTATAGGCTGCTGTAAACTCCCTGTTAATCAGAGACAGTCCCTATAGGCCGCTGTAAACTCACTGTTAACCAGAGACAGTCCCCTATAGGCTGCGGTAAACTCACTGTTCACCAGAGACAGTCCCCTATAGGCTGCTGTAAACTCACTGTTAACCAGAGACAGTCCACTATAGGCTGCTGTAAACTCACTGTTAACCAGAGACAGTCCCCTATAGGCTGCTGTAAACTCACTGTTAACCAGAGACAGTCCCCTATAGGCTGCTGTAAACTCACTGTTAACCAGAGACAGTCCCCTATAGGCTGCTGTAAACTCTCTGTTAACCAGAGACAGTCCCCTATAGGCTGCTGTAAACTCACTGTTAACCAGAGACAGTCCCCTATAGGCTGCTGTACACTCTCTGTTAACCAGAGACAGTCCCCTATAGGCTGCTGTAAACTCACTGTTAACCAGAGACAGTCCCCATAGGCCGCTGTAAACTCACTGTTAATCAGAGACAGTCCCCTATAGGCTGCTGTAAACTCACTGTTACACCAGAGACAGTCCCCTATAGGCTGCGCTGTAAACTCACTGTTAACCAGAGACAGTCCACTATAGGCTGCTGTAAACTCACTGTTTACCAGAGACAGTCCCCTATAGGCTGCTGTAAACTCACTGTTAACCAGAGACAGTCCCCTATAGGCTCCTGTAAACTCTCTGTTACCCAGAGACAGTCCCCTATAGGCTCCTGTAAACTCTCTGTTACCCAGAGACAGTCCCCTATAGGCTGCTGTAAACTCACTGTTAATCAGAGACAGTCCCCTATAGGCTGCTGTAAACTCACTGTTAACCAGAGACAGTCCCCTATAGGCTGCTGTAAACTCACTGTTAACCAGAGACAGTCCCCTATAGGCTGCTGTAAACTCACTGTTAACCAGAGACAGTCCCCTATAGGCTGCTGTAAACTCACTGTTAACCAGAGACAGTCCCCTATAGGCTGCTGTAAACTCACTGTTAACCAGAGACAGTCCCCTATAGGCTGCTGTAAACTCACTGTTAACCAGAGACAGTCCCCTATAGGCTGCTGTAAACTCACTGTTAACCAGAGACAGTCCCCTATAGGCCGCTGTAAACTCCCTGTTAACCAGAGACAGTCCTATAGGCTGCTGTAAACTCACTGTTAACCACAGACAGTCCTATAGGCCGCTGTAAACTCACTGTTAACCAGAGACAGTCCCCTATATCCTGCTGTAAACTCACTGTTAACCAAAGACAGTCCCCTATAGGCCGCTGTAAACTCACTGTTAACCAGAGACAGTCCCCTATAGGCTGCTGTAAACTCACTGTTAAGTCAGACAGTCCCCTATAGGCTGCTGTAAACTCACTGTTAATCAGAGACAGTCCCCTATAGGCCGCTGTAAACTCACTGTTAACCAGAGACAGTCCCCTATAGGCCGCTGTAAACTCACTGTTAACCAGAGACAGTCCCCTATAGGCTGATGTAAACTCACTGTTAACCAGAGACAGTCCCCTATAGGCTGCTGTAAACTCACTGTTAATCAGAGACAGTCCCCTATTGGCTGCTGTAAACTCACTGTTAACCAGAGGCAGTCCCCTATTGGCTGCTGTAAACTCACTGCTAACCAGAGACAGTCCCCTATAGGCTGCTGTAAACTCACTGTTAATCAGAGACAGTCCCCTATTGGCCGCTGTAAACTCACTGTTAACCAGAGACAGTCCCCTATAGGCTGCGGTAAACTCACTGTTCACCAGAGACAGTCCCCTATAGGCCGCTGTAAACTCACTGTTTACCAGAGACAGTCCCCTATAGGCTGCTGTAAACTCACTGTTAATCAGAGACAGTCCCCTATAGGCTGCTGTAAACTCACTGTTAATCAGAGACAGTCCCCTATAGGCTGCTGTAAACTCACTGTTAACCAGAGACAGTCCCCTATAGGCTGCTGTAAACTCACTGTTAATCAGAGACAGTCCCCTATAGGCTGCTGTAAACTCACTGTTAACCAGAGACAGTCCCCTATAGGCTGCTGTAAACTCACTGTTAACCAGAGACAGTCCCCTATAGGCTGCTGTAAACTCACTGTTAACCAGAGACAGTCCCCTATAGGCTGCTGTAAACTCACTGTTACCAAGAGACAGTCCCCTATAGGCTGCTGTAAACTCACTGTTAACCAGAGACAGTCCCCTATAGGCTGCTGTAAACTCACTGTTAATCAGAGACAGTCCCCTATAGGCTGCTGTAAACTCACTGTTAATCAGAGACAGTCCTATAGGCCGCTGTAAACTCACTGTTAACCAGAGACAGTCCTATAGGCCGCTGTAAACTCACTGTTAACCAGAGACAGTCCCCTATAGGCTGCTGTAAACTCACTGTTAACCAGAGACAGTCCCCTATAGGCTGCTGTAAACTCACTGTTAATCAGAGACAGTCCCCTATAGGCTGCTGTAAACTCACTGTTAACCAGAGACAGTCCCCTATTGGCTGCTGTAAACTCACTGCTAACCAGAGACAGTCCCCTATAGGCTGCTGTAAACTCACTGTAAATCAGAGACAGTCCCTATAGGCCGCTGTAAACTCACTGTTAACCAGAGACAGTACCCTATAGGCTGCGGTAAACTCACTGTTCACCAGAGACAGTCCCCTATAGGCCGCTGTAAACTCACTGTTAACCAGAGACAGTCCCCTATAGGCCGCTGTAAACTCACTGTTAATCAGAGACAGTCCCCTATAGGCTGCTGTAAACTCACTGTTAACCAGAGACAGTCCCCTATAGGCTGCTGTAAACTCACTGTTAATAAGAGACAGTCCCCTATAGGCTGCTGTAAACTCACTGTTAATCAGAGACAGTCCCCTATAGGCTGCTGTAAACTCACTGTTAACCAGAGACAGTCCCCTATAGGCTGCTGTAAACTCACTGTAAACCAGAGACAGTCCCCTATAGGCTGCTGTACACTCACTGTTACCAAGAGACAGTCCCCTATAGGCTGCTGTAAACTCACTGTTAATCAGAGACAGTCCCCTATAGGCTGCTGTACACTCTCTGTTAACCAGAGACAGTCCCCTATAGGCTGCTGTAAACTCACTGTTAACCAGAGACAGTCCCCTATAGGCTGCTGTAAACTCACTGTTAACCAGAGACAGTCCCCTATAGGCTGCTGTTCACTCTCTGTTAACCAGAGACAGTCCCCTATAGGCTGCTGTAAACTCACTGTTAATCAGAGACAGTCCCCTATAGGCTGCTGTTCACTCTCTGTTAACCAGAGACAGTCCCCTATAGGCCGCTGTAAACTCACTGTTAACCAGAGACAGTCCCCTATAGGCTGCTGTAAACTCACTGTTAACCAGAGACAGTCCCCTATAGGCTGCTGTAAACTCACTGTTAACCAGAGACAGTCCCCTATATGCTGCTGTAAACTCCCTGTTAACCAGAGACAGTCCCCTATAGGCTGCTGTAAAATCACTGTTAACCAGAGACAGTCCCCTATAGGCTGCTGTAAACTCACTGTTAACCAGAGACAGTCCCCTATAGGCTGCTGTAAAATCACTGTTAACCAGAGACAGTCCCCTATAGGCTGCTGTAAACTCACTGTTAACCAGAGACAGTCCTATAGGCCGCTGTAAACTCACTGTTAACCAGAGACAGTCCCCTATAGGCTGCTGTAAACTCACTGTTAACCAGAGACAGTCCCCTATAGGCTGCTGTAAACTCACTGTTAATCAGAGACAGTCCCCTATAGGCTGCTGTAAACTCACTGTTAACCAGAGACAGTCCCCTATAGGCTGCTGTAAACTCACTGTTAACCAGAGACAGTCCCCTATAGGCTGCTGTAAACTCACTGTTAACAGAGACAGTCCCCTATAGGCTGCTGTAAACTCACTGTTAACCAGAGACAGTCCCCTATAGGCCGCTGTAAACTCACTGTTAACCAGAGACAGTCCCCTATAGGCTGCTGTAAACTCACTGTTAACCAGAGACAGTCCCCTATAGGCTGCTGTAAACTCACTGTTAACCAGAGACAGTCCCCTATAGGCTGCTGTAAACTCCCTGTTAACCAGAGACAGTCCCCTATAGGCCGCTGTAAACTCACTGTTAATCAAAGACAGTCCCCTATAGGCCGCTGTAAACTCACTGTTAATCAGAGACAGTCCCCTATAGGCCGCTGTAAACTTAGTGTTAACCAGAGACAGTCCCCTATAAACTCCCTGTTAACCAGAGACAGTCCTATAGGCCGCTGTAAACTCACTGTTAACCAGAGACAGTCCCCTATAGGCCGCTGTAAACTCACTGTTAATCAGAGACAGTCCTATAGGCCGCTGTAAACTCACTGTTAACCAGAGACAGTCCCCTATAGGCTGCTGTAAACTCACTGTTAACCAGAGACAGTCCCCTATAGGCTGCTGTAAACTCCTGTTAATTAGAGACAGTCCCCTATAGGCTGCTGTACACTCACTGTTAACTCAGAGACAGTCCCCTATAGGCTGCTGTAAACTCACTGTAGACCAGAGACAGTCCCCTATAGGCTGCTGTAAACTCACTGTTAACCAGAGACAGTCCCCTATAGGCTGCTGTTAAACTCTCTGTTAACCAGAGACAGTCCCCTATAGGCTGCTGTAAACTCACTGTTAATCCAGAGACAGTCCCCTATAGGCTGCTGTAAACTCTCTGTTAACCAGAGACAGTCCCCTTAGGCTGCTGTAAACTCACTGTTAACCAGAGACAGTCCCCTATAGGCTGCTGTAAACTCACTGTTAACCAGAGACAGTCCCCTATAGGAAGCTGTAAAATCACTGTTAACCAGAGACAGTCCCCTATAGGCTGCTGTAAACTCACTGTTAACCAGAGACAGTCCCCTATAGGCTGCTGTAAACTCACTGTTAACCAGAGACAGTCCCCTATAGGCTGCTGTAAACTCACTGTTAACCAGAGACAGTCCCCTATAGGCTGCTGTAAACTCACTGTTAACCAGAGACAGTCCCCTATAGGCTGCTGTAAACTCACTGTTAACCAGAGACAGTCCCCTATAGGCTGCTGTAAACTCACTGTTAACCAGAGACAGTCCCCTATTGGCCGCTGTGGTACAGTCCCCTATAGGCTGCTGTAAACTCCCTGTTAACCAGAGACAGTCCCTATAGGCCGCTGTAAACTCACTGTTAATCAAAGACAGTCCCCTATAGGCCGCTGTAAACTCACTGTTAATCAAGACAGTCCCTATAGGCTGCTGTAAACTTAGTGTTAACCAGAGACAGTCCCCTATAAACTCCCTGTTAACCAGAGACAGTCCTATAGGCCGCTGTAAACTCACTGTTAACCAGAGACAGTCCTATAGGCCGCTGTAAACTCACTGTTAATCAGAGACAGTCCCCTATAGGCCGCTGTAAACTCACTGTTAATCAGAGACAGTCCCCTATAGGCTGCTGTAAACTCACTGTTAACCAGAGACAGTCCCCTATAGGCTGCTGTAAACTCACTGTTAACCAGAGACAGTCCTATAGGCCGCTGTAAACTCACTGTTAACCAGAGACAGTCCCCTATAGGCCGCTGTAAACTCACTGTTAACCAGAGACAGTCCCCTATAGGCTGCTGTAAACTCACTGTTAACCAGAGACAGTCCCCTATAGGCTGCTGTAAACTCACTGTTAACCAGAGACAGTCCCCTATAGGCTGCTGTAAACTCACTGTTAATCAGACAGTACCCTATAGGCTGCTGTAAACTCACTGTTAACCAGAGACAGTCCCCTATAGGCTGCTGTAAACTCACTGTTAATCAGAGACAGTCCCCTATTGGCCGCTGTAAACTCACTGTTAATCAGAGACAGTCCCCTATAGGCTGCTGTAAACTCACTGTTCACCAGAGGCAGTCCCCTATAGGCTGCTGTAAACTCACTGTTAACCAGAGACAGTCGCCATAGGCTGCTGTAAACTCACTGTTAACCAGAGACAGTCCCCTATTAGGCTGCTGTAAACTCACTGTTAACCAGAGACAGTCCCCTATAGGCCGCTGTAAACTCCCTGTTAACCAGAGACAGTCCTATAGGCCGCTGTAAACTCACTGTTAACCAAAGACAGTCCCCTATAGGCTGCTGTAAACTCACTGTTAACCAGAGACAGTCCCCTATAGGCTGCTGTAAACTCACTGTTAACCAGAGACAGTCGCCTATAGGCCGCTGTAAACTCACTGTTAACCAGAGACAGTCCCCTATAGGCCGCTGTAAACTCACTGTTAACCAGAGACAGTCCCCTATAGGCTGATGTAAAACTCACTGTTAACCAGAGACAGTCCCCTATAGGCTGCTGTAAACTCACTGTTAACCAGAGACAGTCCCCTATAGGCTGCTGTAAACTCACTGTTAACCAGAGGCAGTCCCCTATTGGCTGCTGTAAACTCACTGTTAACCAGAGACAGTCCCCTATAGGCTGCTGTAAACTCACTGTTAATCAGAGACAGTCCCCTATTGGCCGCTGTAAACTCACTGTTAACCAGAGACAGTCCCCTATAGGCTGCTGTAAACTCACTGTTACCAGAGACAGTCCCCTATAGGCCGCTGTAAACTCACTGTTAACCAGAGACAGTCCCCTATAGGCTGCTGTAAACTCACTGTTTACCAGAGACAGTCCCCTATAGGCTGCTGTAAACTCACTGTTAACCAGAGACAGTCCCCTATAGGCTGCTGTAAACTCACTGTTAACCAGAGACAGTCCCCTATAGGCTGCTGTAAACTCTCTGTTACCCAGAGACAGTCCCCTATAGGCTGCTGTAAACTCACTGTTAACCAGAGACAGTCCCCTATAGGCTGCTTTAAACTCTCTGTTACCCAGAGACAGTCCCCTATAGGCTGCTGTAAACTCACTGTTAACCAGAGACAGTCCCCTATAGGCTGCTGTAAACTCACTGTTAATCAGAGACAGTCCCCTATAGGCTGCTGTTCACTCTCTGTTACCCAGAGACAGTCCCCTATAGGCTGCTGTAAACTCACTGTTAATCAGAGACAGTCCCCTATAGGCTGCTGTTCACTCTCTGTTAACCAGAGACAGTACCCATAGGCTGCTGTAAACTCACTGTTAACCAGAGACAGTCCCCTATAGGCTGCTGTAAACTCACTGTTAATCAGAGACAGTCCCCTATAGGCCTGCTGTAAACTCACTGTTGACCAGAGACAGTCCCCTATAGGCTGCTGTAAACTCACTGTTAACAAGAGCCAGTCCCCTATAGGCTGCTGTAAACTCCCTGTTAACCAGAGACAGTCCCCTATAGGCTGCTGTAAACTCACTGTTAACCAGAGACAGTCCCCCATAGGCTGCTGTAAACTCCCTGTTAACCAGAGACAGTCCCCTATAGGCTGCTGTAAACTCACTGTTAACCACAGTCAGTCCCTATAGGCCGCTGTAAACTCACTGTTAATCAAAGACAGTCCCCTATATCCCGCTGTAAACTCACTGTTAACCAGAGACAGTCCCCTATAGGCTGCTGTAAACTCACTGTTAACCAGAGACAGTCCCCTATAGGCTGCTGTAAACTCACTGTTAACCAGACAGCCTCCCTATAGGCTGCTGTAAACTCACTGTTAACCAGAGACAGTCCCCTATAGGCCGCTGTAAACTCACTGTTAACCAGAGACAGTCCCCTATAGGCCCCTGTAAACTCACTGTTAACCAGAGACAGTCCGCCTATAGGCTGCTGTAAACTCACTGTTAACCAGAGACAGTCCCCTATAGGCTGCTGTAAACTCACTGTTAACCAGAGACAGTCCCCTATTGGCTGCTGTAAACTCACTGTTAACCAGAGACAGTCCCCTATTGGCTGCTGTAAACTCACTGTTAACCAGAGACAGTCCCCTATAGGCTGCTGTAAACTCACTGTTAATCAGAGACAGTCCCTATTGGCCGCTGTAAACTCACTGTTAATCAGAGACAGTACCCTATAGGCTGCTGTAAACTCACTGTTCACCAGAGACAGTCCCCTATAGGCCGCTGTAAACTCACTGTTTACCAGAGACAGTCCCCTATAGGCTGCTGTAAACTCACTGTTAATCAGAGACAGTCCCCTATAGGCTGCTGTAAACTCACTGTTAACCAGAGACAGTCCCCTATAGGCTGCTGTAAACTCACTGTTAATAAGAGATAGTCCCCTATAGGCTGCTGTAAACTCACTGTTAACCAGAGACAGTCCCCTATAGGCTGCTGTAAACTCACTGTTAACTCAGAGACAGTCCCCTATAGGCTGCTGTAAACTCACTGTTAACCAGAGACAGTCCCCTATAGGCTGCTGTACACTCTCTGTTACCAAGAGACAGTCCCCTATAGGCTGCTGTAAACTCACTGTTAACCAGAGACAGTCCCCTATAGGCTGCTGTAAACTCACTGTTAACCAGAACAGTCCCCTATAGGCTGCTGTAAACTCACTGTTAACCAGAGACAGTCCCTATAGGCCGCTGTAAACTCACTGTTAACCAGAGACAGTCCCCTATAGGCCGCTGTAAACTCACTGTTAACCAGAGACAGTCCCCTATAGGCTGATGTAAACTCACTGTTAACCAGAGACAGTCCCCTATAGGCTGCTGTAAACTCACTGTTAACCAGAGACAGTCCCCTATTGGCTGCTGTAAACTCACTGTTAACCAGAGACAGTCCCCTATAGGCTGCTGTAAACTCACTGCTAACCAGAGACAGTCCCCTATAGGCTGCTGTAAACTCACTGTTAACCAGAGACAGTCCCATAGGCCGCTGTAAACTCACTGTTAACCAGAGACAGTACCCTATAGGCTGCTGTAAACTCACTGTTAACCAGAGACAGTCCTATAGGCCGCTGTAAACTCACTGTTAACCAGAGACAGTCCCCTATAGGCTGCTGTAAACTCACTGTTAACCAGAGACAGTCCCCTATAGGCTGCTGTAAACTCACTGTTAATCAGAGACAGTCCCCTATAGGCTGCTGTAAACTCACTGTTGACCAGAGACAGTCCCCTATAGGCTGCTGTAAACTCACTGTTAATAAGAGACAGTCCCCTATAGGCTGCTGTAAACTCACTGTTAACCAGAGACAGTCCCCTATAGTCTGCTGTAAACTCCCTGTTAATCAGAGACAGTCCCCTATAGGCTGCTGTAAACTCACTGTAACCAGAGACAGTCCCCTATAGGCTGCTGTAAACTCTCTGTTACCAAGAGACAGTCCCCTATATAGGCTGCTGTAAACTCACTGTTAACCAGAGACAGTCCCCTATAGGCTGCTGTACACTCTCTGTTACCCACAGACAGTCCCCTATAGGCTGCTGTAAACTCACTGTTAACCAGAGACAGTCCCCTATAGGCTGCTGTAAACTCACTGTTAATCAGAGACAGTCCCCTATAGGCTGCTGATCACTCTCTGTTACCCAGAGACAGTCCCCTATAGGCTGCTGTAAACTCACTGTTAATCAGAGACAGTCCCCTATAGGCTGCTGTTCACTCTCTGTTACCCAGAGACAGTCCCCTATAGGCTGCTGTAAACTCACTGTTAACCAGAGACAGTCCCCTATAGGCTGCTGTAAACTCACTGTTAACCAGAGACAGTCCCCTATAGGCTGCTGTAAAATCACTGTTAACCAGAGACAGTCCCCTATAGGCTGCTGTAAACTCACTGTTAACCAGAGACAGTCCCCTATAGGCCGCTGTAAAATCACTGTTAACCAGAGACAGTCCCCTATAGGCTGCTGTAAACTCCCTGTTAACCAGAGACAGTCCCCTATAGGCCGCTGTAAAATCACTGTTAACCAGAGACAGTCCCCTATAGGCTGCTGTAAACTCACTGTTAACCAGAGACAGTCCCCTATAGGCTGCTGTAAACTCACTGTTAATCAGAGACAGTCCCCTATAGGCTGCTGTAAACTCACTGTTAACCAGAGACAGTCCCCTATAGGCTGCTGTAAACTCACTGTTAACCAGAGACAGTCCCCTATAGGCTGCTGTAAACTCACTGTTAACCAGAGACAGTCCCCTATAGGCTGCTGTAAACTCACTGTTAACCAGAGACAGTCCCCTATAGGCTGCTGTAAACTCCCTGTTAATCAGAGACAGTCGTATAGGCTGCTGTAAACTCACTGTTAACCAGAGACAGTCCCCTATAGGCCGCTGTAAACTCACTGTTAACCAGAGACAGTCCCCTATAGGCCGCTTTAAACTCACTGTTAACCAGAGACAGTCCCCTATAGGCCGCTGTAAACTCACTGTTAACCAGAGACAGTCCCCTATAGGCCGCTGTAAACTCACTGTTAATCAGAGACAGTCCCCTATAGGCCGCTGTAAACTTAGTGTTAACCAGAGACAGTCCCCTATAAACTCCCTGTTAACCAGAGACAGTCCTATAGGCCGCTGTAAACTCACTGTTAACCAGAGACAGTCCTATAGGCCGCTGTAAACTCACTGTTAACCAGAGACAGTCCTACAGGCCGCTGTAAACTCACTGTTAATCGGAGACAGTCCCCTATAGGCTGCTGTAAACTCACTGTTAAGCAGAGACAGTCCCCTATAGGCTGCTGTAAACTCACTGTTAACCAGAGACAGTCCCCTATAGGCTGCTGTACACTCACTGTTAACGCAGAGACAGTCCCCTATAGGCTGCTGTAAACTCACTGTTAACCAGAGACAGTCCCCTATAGGCTGCTGTAAACTCACTGTTAATCAGAGACAGTCCCCTATAGGCTGCTGTAAACTCTCTGTTAACCAGAGACAGTCCCCTATAGGCTGCTGTAAACTCACTGTTAATCAGACAGTCCCCTATAGGCTGCTGTAAACTCTCTGTTACACCAGAGACAGTCCCCTATAGGCCGCTGTAAACTCACTGTTAACCAGAGACAGTCCCCTATAGGCTGCTGTAAACTCACTGTTAATCAGAGACAGTCCCCTATAGGCTGCTGTAAAATCACTGTTAACCAGAGACAGTCCCCTATAGGCTGCTGTAAACTCACTGTTAACCAGAGACAGTCCCCTATAGGCTGCTGTAAAATCACTGTTAACCAGAGACAGTCCCCTATAGGCTGCTGTAAACTCACTGTTAACCAGAGACAGTCCCCTATAGGCTGCTGTAAACTCACTGTTAACCAGAGACAGTCCCCTATAGGCTGCTGTAAACTCACTGTTAACCAGAGACAGTCTTATAGGCCACTGTAAACTCACTGTTAATCAGAACAGTCCCCTATAGGCTGCTGTAAACTCACTGTTAACCAGAGACAGTCCCCTATAGGCTGCTGTAAACTCACTGTTAACCAGAGACAGTCCCCTATAGGCCGCTGTAAACTCACTGTTAACCAGAGACAGTCCCCTATAGGCTGCTGTAAACTCACTGTTAACCAGAGACAGTCCCCTATAGGCTGCTGTAAACTCACTGTTAACCAGAGACAGTCCCCTATAGGCTGCTGTAAACTCACTGTTAACCAGAGACAGTCCCCTATAGGCTGCTGTAAACTCCCTGTTAATCAGAGACAGTCGTATAGGCTGCTGTAAACTCACTGTTAACCAGAGACAGTCCCCTATTGGCAGCTGTAAACTCACTGTTAACCAGAGACAGTCCCCTATAGGCCGCTGTAAACTCACTGTTAACCAGAGACAGTCCTATAGGCCGCTGTAAACTCACTGTTAATCAGAGACAGTCCTATAGGCCGCTGTAAACTCACTGTTAATCAGAGACAGTCCCCTATAGGCTGCTGTAAACTCACTGTTAACCAGAGACAGTCCCCTTAGGCTGCTTAAACTCCCTGTTAACCAGAGACAGTCCCCTATAGGCCGCTGTAAACTCACTGTTAACCAGAGACAGTCCCTATAGGCCGCTGTACACTCACTGTTAATTAGAGACAGTCCTTAGGCTGCTGTAAACTCACTGTTAATCAGAGACAGTCCCCTATAGGCTGCTGTAAACTCACTGTTAACCAGAGACAGTCCCCTATAGGCTGCTGTAAACTCACTGTTAACCAGAGACAGTCCCCTATAGGCTGCTGTAAACTCACTGTTAACCAGAGACAGTCCCTTATAGGCAGCTGTAAACTCCCTGTTAACCAGAGACAGTCCCCTATAGGCTGCTGTAAACTCACTGTTAACCAAGACAGTCCCTATAGGCCACTGTAAACTCACTGTTAACCAAAGACAGTCCCCTATATGCCGCTGTAAACTCACTGTTAATCAAAGACTGTCCCCTATAGGCTGCTGTAAACTCACTGTTAACCAGAGACAGTCCCCTATAGGCCGCTGTAAACTCACTGTTAACCAGAGACAGTCCCCTATAGGCTGCTGTAAACTCACTGTTAACCAGAGACAGTCCCCTATAGGCCGCTGTAAACTCACTGTTAACCAGAGACAGTCCCCTATAGGCCGCTGTAAACTCACTGTTAACCAGAGACAGTCCCCTATAGGCTGCTGTAAACTCACTGTTAACCAGAGACAGTCCCCTATAGGCTGCTGTAAACTCACTGTTAATCAGAGACAGTCCCCTATTAGGCTGCTGTAAACTCACTGTTAACCAGAGGCAGTCCCCTATTGGCTGCTGTAAACTCACTGTTAACCAGAGACAGTCCCCTATAGGCTGCTGTAAACTCACTGTTAAATCAGAGACAGTCCCCTATGGCCGCTGTAAACTCACTGTTAACCAGAGACAGTCCCCTATAGGCTGCTGTAAACTCACTGTTAACCAGAGGCAGTCCCCTATTGGCTGCAAACTCCCTGTTAATCAGAGACAGTCCCTATAGGCTGCTGTAAACTCACTGTTAACCAGAGACAGTCCCCTATAGGCAGCTGTAAACTCACTGTTAACCAGAGACAGTCCCCTATAGGCCGCTGTAAACTCCCTGTTAACCAGAGACAGTCCCCTATAGGCCGCTGTAAACTCACTGTTAACCAAAGACAGTCCCCTATAGGCCGCTGTAAACTCACTGTTAACCAGAGACAGTCCCCTATAGGCTGCTGTAAACTCACTGTTAACCAGAGACAGTCCCTATAGGCCGCTGTAAACTCACTGTTAACCAGAGACAGTCCCCTATAGGCCGCTGTAAACTCACTGTTAACCAGAGACAGTCCCCTATAGGCTGCTGTAAACTCACTGTTAACCAGAGACAGTCCCCTATAGGCTGCTGTAAACTCACTGTTAACCAGAGACAGTCCCCTATTGGCTGCTGTAAACTCACTGTTAACCAGAGACAGTCCCATATTGGCTGCTGTAAACTCACTGTTAACCAGAGACAGTCCCCTATAGGCTGCTGTAAACTCACTGTTAAATCAGAGACAGTCCCCTATAGGCGCTGTAAACTCACTGTTAACCAGAGACAGTACCCTATAGGCTGCTGTAAACTCACTGTTCACCAGAGACAGTCCCCTATAGGCCGCTGTAAACTCACTGTTAACCAGAGACAGTCCCCTATAGGCTGCTGTAATCTCACTGTTAACCAGAGACAGTCCTATAGGCTGCTGTAAACTCACTGTTAATCAGAGACAGTCCTATAGGCTGCTGTAAACTCACTGTTAATCAGACACAGTCCCCTGTAGGCTGCTGTAAACTCACTGTTAACCAGAGACAGTCCCCTATAGGCTGCTGTAAACTCACTGTTAACCAGAGACAGTCCCCTATAGGCTGCTGTAAACTCACTGTTAACCAGAGACAGTCCCCTATAGGCTGCTGTAAACTCACTGTTAACCAGAGACAGTCCCCTATAGGCTGCTGTAAACTCACTGTTAACCAGAGACAGTCCCCTATAGGCTGCTGTACACTCTCTGTTAACCAGAGACAGTCCCCTATAGGCTGCTGTAAACTCACTGTTAACCAGAGACAGTCCCCTATAGGCCGCTGTAAACTCACTGTTAACCAGAGACAGTCCCCTATAGGCTGCTGTAAACTCACTGTTAACCAGAGACAGTCCCCTATAGGCTGCTGTAAACTCACTGTTAATCAGAGACAGTCCCCTATAGGCTGCTGTAAACTCTCTGTTACCCAGAGACAGTCCCCTATAGGCTGCTGTAAACTCACTGTTAACCAGAGACAGTCCCCTATAGGCTGCTGTAAACTCACTGTTAACCAGAGACAGTCCCCTATAGGCTGCTGTAAACTCACTGTTAACCAGAGACAGTCCCCTATAGGCTGCTGTAAACTCACTGTTAACCAGAGACAGTCCCCTATAGGCTGCTGTAAACTCACTGTTAACCAGAGACAGTCCCCTATAGGCTGCTGTAAACTCACTGTTAATCAGAGACAGTCCCCTATAGGCTGCTGTAAACTCACTGTTAACCAGAGACAGTCCCCTATATGCTGCTGTAAACTCACTGTTAACCAGAGACAGTCCCCTATAGGCCGCTGTAAACTCACTGTTAACCAGAGACAGTCCCCTATAGGCTGCTGTAAACTCACTGTTAACCAGAGACAGTCCCCTATAGGCCGCTGTAAACTCACTGTTAACCAGAGACAGTCTCCTATAGGCCGCTGTAAACTCACTGTTAACCAGAGACAGTCCCCTATAGGCTGCTGTAAACTCACTGTTAATCAGAGACAGACCCCTATAGGCTGCTGTAAACTCACTGTTAACAGAGACAGTCCCCTATAGGCTGCTGTAAACTCACTGTTAACCAGAGACAGTCCCCTATAGGCTGCTGTAAACTCACTGTTAACCAGAGACAGTCCCCTATAGGCCGCTGTAAACTCACTGTTAACCAGAGACAGTCCCCTATTGGCAGCTGTAAACTCACTGTTAACCAGAGACAGTCCCCTATAGGCTGCTGTAAACTCACTGTTAACAGAGACAGTCCCCTATAGGCTGCTGTAAACTCACTGTTAACCAGAGACAGTCCCCTATAGGCTGCTGTAAACTCACTGTTAACCAGAGACAGTCCTATAGGCTGCTGTAAACTCACTGTTAATCAGAGACAGTCCCCTATAGGCTGCTGTAAACTCACTGTTAACCAGAGACAGTCCCCTATAGGCCGCTGTAAACTCCCTGTTAACCAGAGACAGTCCCCTATAGGCTGCTGTAAACTCACTGTTAACCAGAGACAGTCCCCTATAGGCTGCTGTAAACTCACTGTTAACCAGAGACAGTCCCCTATAGGCCACTGTAAACTCACTGTTAACCAGACACAGTCCCCTATAGGCTGCTGTAAACTCACTGTTAACCAGAGACAGTCCCCTATAGGCTGCTGTAAACTCACTGTTAACCAGAGACAGTCCCCTATAGGCTGCTGTAAACTCACTGTTAACCAGAGACAGACCCCTATAGGCTGCTGTAATCTCACTGTTAACCAGAGACAGTCCCCTTTAGGCCGCTGTAAACTCACTGTTAACCAGAGACAGTCCCCTATAGGCTGCTGTAAACTCACTGTTAACCAGAGACAGTCCCCTATAGGCTGCTGTAAACTCACTGTTAACCAGAGACATTCCCCTATAGGCAGCTGTAAACTCACTGTTAACCAGAGACAGTCCCCTATAGGCTGCTGTAAACTCACTGTTAATCAGAGACAGTCCCCTATAGGCTGCTGTAAACTCACTGTTAACCAGAGACAGTCCCCTATAGGCTGCTGTAAACTCCCTGTTAACCAGAGACAGTCCCCTATAGGCTGCTGTAAACTCACTGTTAATCAGAGACAGTCCCCTATAGGCTGCTGTAAACTCACTGTTAACCAGAGACAGTCCCCTATAGGCCGCTGTAAACTCACTGTTAACCAGAGACAGTCCCCTATAGGCTGCTGTAAACTCACTGTTAACCAGAGACAGTCCCCTATAGGCTGCTGTAAACTCACTGTTAACCAGAGACAGTCCTATAGGCCACTGTAAACTCACTGTTAATCAGACACAGTCCCCTATAGGCTGCTGTAAACTCACTGTTAACCAGAGACAGTCCCCTATAGGCTGCTGTAAACTCACTGTTAACCAGAGACAGTCCCCTATAGGCTGCTGTAAACTCACTGTTAACCAGAGACAGTCCCCTATAGGCTGCTGTAATCTCACTGTTAATCAGAGACAGTCCCCTATAGGCTGCTGTAAACTCACTGTTAACCAGAGACAGTCCCCTATAGGCTGCTGTAAACTCCTGTTAATCAGAGACAGTCCCTATAGGCTGCTGTAAACTCACTGTTAACCAGAGACAGTCCCCTATAGGCCGCTGTAAACTCACTGTTAACCAGAGACAGTCCCCTATAGGCTGCTGTAAACTCCCTGTTAACCAGAGACAGTCCCCTATAGGCCGCTGTAAACTCACTGTTAACCAGAGACAGTCCCCTATAGGCTGCTGTAAACTCACTGTTAACCAGAGACAGTCCCCTATAGGCTGCTGTAAACTCACTGTTAACCAGAGACAGTCCCCACCTAAACTCACTGTTAACCAGAGACAGTCCCTATAGGCCGCTGTAAACTCACTGTTAACCAGAGACAGTCCCCTATAGGCCGCTGTAAACTCCACTGTTAATCAGAGACAGTCCCCTATAGGCCGCTGTAAACTCACTGTTAATAAGAGACAGTCCCCTATAGGCTGCTGTAAACTCACTGTTAAGCAGAGACAGTCCCCTATAGGCTGCTGTAAACTCACTGTTAACCAGAGACAGTCCCCTATAGGCTGCTGTAAACTCCCTGTTAACCAGAGACAGTCGTATAGGCTGCTGTAAACTCACTGTTAACCAGAGACAGTCCCCTATAGGCCGCTGTAAACTCACTGTTAACCAGAGACAGTCCCCTATAGGCTGCTGTAAACTCACTGTTAACCAGAGACAGTCCCCTATAGGCTGCTGTAAACTCACTGTTAACCAAAGACAGTCCCCTATAGCCTGCTGTAAACTCACTGTTAACCAGAGACAGTCCCCTATAGGCTGCTGTAAACTCACTGTTAACCAGAGACAGTCCCCTATAGGCTGCTGTAAACTCACTGTTAACCAGAGACAGTCCCCTATAGGCTGCTGTAAACTCACTGTTAACCAGAGACAGTCCCCTATAGGCTGCTGTAAACTCACTGTTAACCAGAGACAGTCCCCTATAGGCTGCTGTAAACTCACTGTTAACCAGAGACAGTCCCCTATAGGCCGCTGTAAACTCCCTGTTAACCAGAGACAGTCCTATAGGCCGCTGTAAACTCACTGTTAATCAGAGACAGTCCCCTATAGGCTGCTGTAAACTCACTGTTAACCAGAGACAGTCCCCTATAGGCTGCTGTAAACTCACTGTTAACCAGAGACAGTCCCCTATAAACTCCCTGTTAACCAGAGACAGTCCTATAGGCCGCTGTAAACTCACTGTTAACCAGAGACAGTCCTATAGGCCGCTGTAAACTCACTGTTAATCAGAGACAGTCCCCTATAGGCTGCTGTAAACTCACTGTTAATCAGAGACAGTCCCCTATAGGCTGCTGTAAACTCACTGTTAACCAGAGACAGTCCCCTATAGGCTGCTGTAAACTCACTGTTAACCAGAGACAGTCCTATAGGCCGCTGTAAACTCACTGTTAACCAGAGACAGTCCCTATAGGCTGCTGTAAACTCACTGTTAACCAGAGACAGTCCCCTATAGGCCGCTGTAAACTCCCTGTTAACCAGAGACAGTCCTATAGGCTGCTGTAAACTCACTGTTAACCAGAGACAGTCCTATAGGCCACTGTAAACTCACTGTTAATCAAAGACAGTCCCCTATAGGCCCGCTGTAAACTCACTGTTAATCCAAAGACAGTCCCCTATAGGCTGCTGTAAACTCACTGTTAACCAGAGACAGTCCCCTATAGGCTGCTGTAAACTCACTGTTAATCAGAGACAGTCCCCTATAGGCTGCTGTAAACTCACTGTTAATCAGAGACAGTCCCCTATAGGCTGCTGTAAACTCACTATTAACCAGAGACAGTCCCCTATAGGCCGCTGTAAACTCACTGTTAACCAGAGACAGTCCCCTATAGGCTGCTGTAAACTCACTGTTAACCAGAGACAGTCCCCTATAGGCTGCTGTAAACTCACTGTTAACCAGAGACAGTCCCCTATAGGCCGCTGTAAACTCACTGTTAACCAGAGGCAGTCCCCTATAGGCTGCTGTAAACTCACTGTTAACCAGAGACAGTCCCCTATAGGCTGCTGTAAACTCACTGTTAACCAGAGACAGTCCCCTATAGGCCGCTGTAAACTCACTGTTAACCAGAGACAGTCCCCTATAGGCTGCTGTAAACTCACTGTTAACCAGAGACAGTCCCCTATAGGCTGCTGTAAACTCACTGTTAACCAGAGACAGTCCCCTATAGGCTGCTGTAAACTCACTGTTAACCAGAGACAGTACCCTATAGGCTGCTGTAAACTCACTGTTAGCCAGAGACAGTCCTATAGGCCGCTGTAAACTCACTGTTAACCAGAGACAGTCCCCTATAGGCCGCTGTAAACTCACTGTTAACCAGAGACAGTCCCCTATAGGCTGCTGTAAACTCCCTGTTAAATCAGAGACAGTCCCCTATAGGCTGCTGTAAACTCACTGTTAACCAGAGACAGTCCCCTATAGGCTGCTGTAAACTCACTGTTAACCAGAGACAGTCCCCTATAGGCTGCTGTACACTCCCTGTTAACCAGAGACAGTCCCCTATAGGCTGCTGTAAACTCACTGTTAACCAGAGACAGTCCCCTATAGGCTGCTGTTCACTCTCTGTTAACCAGAGACAGTCCCCTATAGGCTGCTGTAAACTCACTGTTAATCAGAGACAGTCCCCTATAGGCTGCTGTAAACTCACTGTTAACCAGAGACAGTCCCCTATAGGCTGCTGTAAACTCACTGTTAACCAGAGACAGTCCCCTATAGGCTGCTGTAAACTCACTGTTAACCAGAGACAGTCCCCTATAGGCTGCTGTAAACTCACTGTTAACCAGAGACAGTCCCCTATAGGCTGCTGTAAACTCACTGTTAACCAGAGACAGTCCCCTATAGGCTGCTGTAAACTCACTGTTAACCAGAGACAGTCCCCTATAGGCTGCTGTAAACTCACTGTTAACCAGAGACAGTCCCTATAGGCCGCTGTAAACTCACTGTTAACCAGACACAGTCCCCTATAGGCTGCTGTAAACTCACTGTTAACCAGAGACAGTCCCCTATAGGCTGCTGTAAACTCACTGTTAATCAGAGACAGTCCCCTATAGGCTGCTGTAAACTCACTGTTAACCAGAGACAGTCCCCTATAGGCTGCTGTAAACTCACTGTTAATCAGAGACAGTCCCCTATAGGCTGCTGTAATCTCACTGTTAACCAGAGACAGTCCCCTATAGGCTGCTGTAAACTCACTGTTAACCAGAGACAGTCCCCTATAGGCTGCTGTAAACTCACTGTTAACCAGAGACAGTCCCCTATAGGCCGCTGTAAACTCACTGTTAACCAGAGACAGTCCCCTATTGGCAGCTGTAAACTCACTGTTAACCAGAGACAGTCCCCTATAGGCTGCTGTAAACTCACTGTTAATCAGAGACAGTCCCCTATAGGCTGCTGTAAACTCACTGTTAACCAGAGACAGTCCCCTATAGGCTGCTGTAAACTCACTGTTAACCAGAGACAGTCCCCTATAGGCTGCTGTAAACTCACTGTTAACCAGAGACAGTCCCCTATAGGCTGCTGTAAACTCACTGTTAACCAGAGACAGTCCTATAGGCCACTGTAAACTCACTGTTAACCAGAGACAGTCCCCTATAGGCTGCTGTAAACTCACTGTTAACCAGAGACAGTCCCCTATAGGCTGCTGTAAACTCACTGTTAATCAGAGACAGTCCCCTATAGGCTGCTGTAAACTCACTGTTAACCAGAGACAGTCCCCTATAGGCTGCTGTAAACTCACTGTTAACCAGAGACAGTCCCCTATAGGCTGCTGTAAACTCACTGTTAACCAGAGACAGTCCCCTATAGGCTGCTGTAAACTCACTGTTAACCAGAGACAGTCCCTATAGGCTGCTGTAAACTCACTGTTAACTCAGAGACAGTCCCCTATAGGCTGCTGTAAACTCACTGTTAACCAGAGACAGTCCCCTATAGGCTGCTGTAAACTCACTGTTAACCAGAGACAGTCCCCTATAGGCTGCTGTAAACTCACTGTTAATCAGAGACAGTCCCCTATAGGCTGCTGTAAACTCACTGTTAACCAGAGACAGTCCCCTATAGGCTGCTGTAAACTCACTGTTAACCAGAGACAGTCCCCTATAGGCTGCTGTAAACTCCCTGTTAATCAGAGACAGTCCCTATAGGCTGCTGTAAACTCACTGTTAACCAGAGACAGTCCCCTATAGGCAGCTGTAAACTCACTGTTAACCAGAGACAGTCCCCTATAGGCTGCTGTAAACTCACTGTTAATCAGAGACAGTCCCCTATAGGCTGCTGTAAACTCACTGTTAACCAGAGACAGTCCCCTATAGGCTGCTGTAAACTCACTGTTAACCAGAGACAGTCCCTATAGGCTGCTGTAAACTCACTGTTAACCAGAGACAGTCCCCTATAGGCTGCTGTAAACTCACTGTTAACCAGAGACAGTCCCCTATAGGCCGCTGTAAACTCACTGTTAACCAGAGACAGGCCCCTATAGGCTGCTGTAAACTCACTGTTAACCAGAGACAGTCCCCTATAGGCTGCTGTAAACTCACTGTTAACCAGAGACAGTCCTATAGGCCACTGTAAACTCACTGTTAACCAGACACAGTCCCCTATAGGCTGCTGTAAACTCACTGTTAACCAGAGACAGTCCCCTATAGGCTGCTGTAAACTCACTGTTAAATTAGAGACAGTCCCCTATAGGCTGCTGTAAACTCACTGTTAACCAGAGACAGTCCCCTATAGGCTGCTGTAAACTCACTGTTAACCAGAGACAGTCCCCTATAGGCTGCTGTAAACTCACTGTTAACCAGAGACAGTCCCCTATAGGCTGCTGTAAACTCACTGTTAACCAGAGACAGTCGTATAGGCTGCTGTAAACTCACTGTTAACCAGAGACAGTCCCCTATTGGCAGCTGTAAACTCACTGTTAACCAGAGACAGTCCCCTATAGGCCGCTGTAAACTCCCTGTTAACCAGAGACAGTCCTATAGGCCGCTGTAAACTCACTGTTAACCAGAGACAGTCCCCTATAGGCCGCTGTAAACTCACTGTTAATCAGAGACAGTCCCCTATAGGCCGCTGTAAACTTAGTGTTAACCAGAGACAGTCCCCTATAAACTCCCTGTTAACCAGAGACAGTCCTATAGGCCGCTGTAAACTCACTGTTAACCAGAGACAGTCCTATAGGCCGCTGTAAACTCACTGTTAACCAGAGACAGTCCCCTATAGGCTGCTGTAAACTCACTGTTAACCAGAGACAGTCCCCTATAGGCTGCTGTAAACTCACTGTTAATCAGAGACAGTCCCCTATAGGCTGCTGTAAACTCACTGTTAACCAGAGACAGTCCCCTATAGGCCGCTGTAAACTCACTGTTAACCAGAGACAGTCCCCTATAGGCCGCTGTAAACTCACTGTTAACCAGAGACAGTCCCCTATAGGCTGCTGTAAACTCACTGTTAACCAGAGACAGTCCCCTATAGGCTGCTGTAAACTCACTGTTAACCAGAGACAGTCCCCTATTGGCTGCTGTAAACTCACTGTTAACCAGAGGCAGTCCCCTATTGGCTGCTGTAAACTCACTGTTAACCAGAGACAGTCCCCTATAGGCTGCTGTAAACTCACTGTTAACCAGAGACAGTCCCTATTGGCCGCTGTAAACTCACTGTTAACCAGAGACAGTACCCTATAGGCTGCTGTAAACTCACTGTTCACCAGAGGCAGTCCCCTATAGGCTGCTGTAAACTCACTGTTAACCAGAGACAGTCCCTATAGGCTGCTGTAAACTCACTGTTAACCAGAGACAGTCCCCTATTGGCAGCTGTAAACTCACTGTTAACCAGAGACAGTCCCCTATAGGCCGCTGTAAACTCACTGTTAACCAGAGACAGTCCCCTATAGGCCGCTGTAAACTCACTGTTAACCAAAGACAGTCCCCTATAGGCTGCTGTAAACTCACTGTTAACCAGAGACAGTCCCCTATAGGCTGCTGTAAACTCACTGTTAACCAGAGACAGTCCCCTATAGGCTGCTGTAAACTCACTGTTAATCAGAGACAGTCCCCTATAGGCTGCTGTAAACTCTCTGTTAACCAGAGACAGTCCCCTATAGGCTGCTGTAAACTCACTGTTAATCAGAGACAGTCCCCTATAGGCTGCTGTAAACTCTCTGTTAACCAGAGACAGTCCCCTATAGGCTGCTGTAAACTCACTGTTAACCAGAGACAGTCCCCTATAGGCTGCTGTAAACTCACTGTTAACCAGAGACAGTCCCCTATAGGCTGCTGTAAACTCACTGTTAACCAGAGACAGTCCCCTATAGGCTGCTGTAAACTCACTGTTAACCAGAGACAGTCCCCTATAGGCAGCTGTAAACTCACTGTTAATCAGAGACAGTCCCCTATAGGCTGCTGTAAACTCACTGTTAACCAGAGACAGTCCCCTATAGGCTGCTGTAAACTCACTGTTAACCAGAGACAGTCCCCTATAGGCTGCTGTAAACTCCCTGTTAATCAGAGACAGTCGTATAGGCTGCTGTAAACTCACTGTTAACCAGAGACAGTCCCCTATAGGCTGCTGTAAACTCACTGTTAACCAGAGACAGTCCCCTATAGGCCGCTGTAAACTCACTGTTAATCAGAGACAGTCCCCTATAGGCTGCTGTAAACTCACTGTTAACCAGAGACAGTCCTATAGGCCGCTGTAAACTCACTGTTAACCAGAGACAGTCCTATAGGCCACTGTAAACTCACTGTTAACCAGAGACAGTCCCCTATAGGCTGCTGTAAACTCACTGTTAACCAGAGACAGTCCCCTATAGGCTGCTGTAAACTCACTGTTAATCAGAGACAGTCCCCTATAGGCTGCTGTAAACTCACTGTTAACCAGAGACAGACCCCTATAGGCTGCTGTAAACTCCCTGTTAACCAGAGACAGTCCCCTATAGGCTGCTGTAAACTCACTGTTAACCAGAGACAGTCCCCTATAGGCTGCTGTAAACTCACTGTTAATCAGAGACAGTCCCCTATAGGCTGCTGTAAACTCACTGTTAACCAGAGACAGTCCCCTATTGGCTGCTGTAAACTCACTGTTAACCAGAGACAGTCCTATAGGCCGCTGTAAACTCACTGTTAACCAGAGACAGTCCCCTATAGGCCGCTGTAAACTCACTGTTAATCAGAGACAGTCCCCTATAGGCCGCTGTAAACTCACTGTTAACCAGAGACAGTCCCCTATAGGCCGCTGTAAACTTAGTGTTAACCAGAGACAGTCCCCTATAAACTCCCTGTTAACCAGAGACAGTCCACTATAGGCCGCTGTAAACTCACTGTTAACCAGAGACAGTCCCCTATAGGCCGCTGTACACTCACTGTTAATCAGAGACAGTCCCCTATAGGCCGCTGTAAACTCACTGTTAACCAGAGACAGTCCCCTATAGGCTGCTGTAAACTCACTGTTAATCAGAGACAGTCCCCTATAGGCTGCTGTAAACTCACTGTTAACCAGAGACAGTCCCCTATAGGCCGCTGTAAACTCACTGTTAACCAGAGACAGTCCCCTATAGGCCGCTGTAAACTCACTGTTAACCAGAGACAGTCCCCTATAGGCTGCTGTAAACTCACTGTTAACCAGAGACAGTCCCCTATAGGCTGCTGTAAACTCACTGTTAACCAGAGACAGTCCCCTATAGGCTGCTGTAAACTCACTGTTAACCAGAGACAGTCCCCTATAGGCCGCTGTAAACTCACTGTTAACCAGAGACAGTCCCCTATAGGCTGCTGTAAACTCACTGTTAACCAGAGACAGTCCCCTATAGGCCGCTGTAAACTCACTGTTAACCAGAGACAGTCCCTATAGGCTGCTGTAAACTCACTGTTAACCAGAGACAGTCCCCTATAGGCTGCTGTAAACTCACTGTTAACCAGAGACAGTCCCCTATAGGCTGCTGTAAACTCACTGTTAACCAGAGACAGTCCCCTATAGGCAGCTGTAAACTCACTGTTAACCAGAGACAGTCCCCTATAGGCCGCTGTAAACTCACTGTTAACCAGAGACAGTCCCCTATAGGCCGCTATAAACTCACTGTTAACCAGAGACAGTCCCCTATAGGCTGCTGTAAACTCACTGTTAACCAGAGACAGTCCCCTATAGGCTGCTGTAAACTCACTGTTAATCAGAGACAGTCCCCTATAGGCCGCTGTAAACTCACTGTTAACCAGAGACAGTCCCCTATAGGCCGCTGTAAACTCACTGTTAACCAGAGACAGTCCTATAGGCCGCTGTAAACTCACTGTTAACCAGAGACAGTCCCCTATAGGCTGCTGTAAACTCACTGTTAACCAGAGACAGTCCCCTATAGGCCGCTGTAAACTCACTGTTAACCAGAGACAGTCCCATATTGGCTGCTGTAAACTCACTGTTAACCAGAGACAGTCCCCTATATGCTGCTGTAAACTCCCTGTTAATCAGAGACAGTCCCCTATAGGCCGCTGTAAACTCACTGTTAACCAGAGACAGTCCCCTATAGGCTGCTGTAAACTCACTGTTAACCAGAGACAGTCCCCTATAGGCTGCTGTAAACTCACTGTTAACCAGAGACAGTCCACTATAGGCTGCTGTAAACTCACTGTTTACCAGAGACAGTCCCCTATAGGCTGCTGTAAACTCCCTGTTAATCAGAGACAGTCCCCTATAGGCTGCTGTAAACTCACTGTTAAATCAGAGACAGTCCCCTATAGGCTGCTGTAAACTCACTGTTGACCAGAGACAGTCCCCTATAGGCTGCTGTAAACTCACTGTTAATAAGAGACAGTCCCCTATAGGCTGCTGTAAACTCACTGTTAACCAGAGACAGTCCCCTATAGGCTGCTGTAAACTCCCTGTTAACCAGAGACAGTCCCCTATAGGCTGCTGTAAACTCACTGTTAACCAGAGACAGTCCCCTATAGGCTGCTGTTAACTCTCTGTTAACCAGAGACAGTCCCCTATAGGCTGCTGTAAACTCACTGTTAACCAGAGACAGTCCCCTATAGGCTGCTGTAAACTCACTGTTAATCAGAGACAGTCCCCTATAGGCTGCTGTACACTCTCTGTTAACCAGAGACAGTCCCCTATAGGCTGCTGTAAACTCACCGTTAACCAGAGACAGTCCCCTATAGGCTGCTGTACACTCCCTGTTAACCAGAGACAGTCCCCTATAGGCTGCTGTAAACTCCCTGTTAACCAGAGACAGTCCCCTATAGGCTGCTGTAAACTCACTGTTAACCAGAGACAGTCCCCTATAGGCCGCTGTAAACTCACTGTTAACCAGAGACAGTCCCCTATAGGCTGCTGTAAACTCACTGTTAACCAGAGACAGTCCCCTATAGGCCACTGTAAACTCACTGTTAATCAAAGACAGTCCCCTATATCCCGCTGTAAACTCACTGTTAATCAAAGACAGTCCCCTATAGGCCGCTGTAAACTCACTGTTAACCAGAGACAGTCCCCTATAGGCTGCTGTAAACTCACTGTTAATCAGAGACAGTCCCCTATAGGCCGCTGTAAACTCACTGTTAACCAGAGACAGTCCCCTATAGGCCGCTGTAAACTCACTGTTAACCAGAGACAGTCCCCTATAGGCTGCTGTAAACTCACTGTTAACCAGAGACAGTCCCCTATAGGCTGCTGTAAACTCACTGTTAACCAGAGACAGTCCCCTATAGGCTGCTGTAAACTCACTGTTAACCAGAGGCAGTCCCCTATAGGCTGCTGTAAACTCACTGTTAACCAGAGACAGTCCCCTATAGGCTGCTGTAAACTCACTGTTAATCAGAGACAGTCCCCTATAGGCCGCTGTAAACTCACTGTTAACCAGAGACAGTACCCTATAGGCTGCTGTAAACTCACTGTTAACCAGAGACAGTCCCCTATAGGCTGCTGTAAACTCACTGTTAACCAGAGACAGTCCCTATAGGCTGCTGTAAACTCACTGTTAACCAGAGACAGTCCCCTATTGGCAGCTGTAAACTCACTGTTAACCAGAGACAGTCCCCTATAGGCCGCTGTAAACTCACTGTTAACCAGAGACAGTCCTATAGGCCGCTGTAAACTCACTGTTAACCAGAGACAGTCCCCTATAGGCTGCTGTAAACTCACTGTTAACCAGAGACAGTCCCCTATAGGCTGCTGTAAACTCACTGTTAATCAGAGACAGTCGCCTATTGGCCGCTGTAAACTCACTGTTACCCAGAGACAGTCCCCTATAGGCTGCTGTAAACTCACTGTTAACCAGAGACAGTCCCCTATAGGCTGCTGTAAACTCACTGTTAACCAGAGACAGTCCCCTATAGGCTGCTGTAAACTCACTGTTAACCAGAGACAGTCCCCTATAGGCTGCTGTAAACTCACTGTTAACCAGAGACAGTCCCCTATTGGCTGCTGTAAACTCACTGTTAACCAGAGACAGTCCCCTATAGGCTGCTGTAAACTCACTGTTAACCAGAGACAGTCCCCTATTGGCCGCTGTAAACTCACTGTTAACCAGAGACAGTACCCTATAGGCCGCTGTAAACTCACTGTTCACCAGAGACAGTCCCCTATAGGCCGCTGTAAACTCACTGTTAACCAGAGACAGTCCACTATAGGCTGCTGTAAACTCCCTGTTAACCAGAGACAGTCCCCTATAGGCTGCTGTAAACTCACTGTTAATCAGAGACAGTCCCCTATAGGCTGCTGTAAACTCACTGTTAAATCAGAGACAGTCCCCTATAGGCTGCTGTAAACTCACTGTTGACCAGAGACAGTCCCCTATAGGCTGCTGTAAACTCACTGTTAACCAGAGACAGTCCCCTATAGGCCGCTGTAAACTCCCTGTTAACCAGAGACAGTCCCCTATAGGCTGCTGTAAACTCTCTGTTAACCAGAGACAGTCCCCTATAGGCTGCTGTAAACTCACTGTTAACCAGAGACAGTCCCCTATAGGCTGCTGTACACTCTCTGTTAACCAGAGACAGTCCCCTATAGGCTGCTGTAAACTCACTGTTAACCAGAGACAGTCCCCTATAGGCTGCTGTAAACTCACTGTTAATCAGAGACAGTCCCCTATAGGCTGCTGTAAACTCTCTGTTAACCAGAGACAGTCCCCTATAGGCTGCTGTAAACTCACTGTTAATCAGAGACAGTCCCCTATAGGCTGCTGTAAACTCACTGTTACCCAGAGACAGTCCCCTATAGGCTGCTGTAAACTCACTGTTAACCAGAGACAGTCCCCTATAGGCTGCTGTAAACTCACTGTTAATCAGAGACAGTCCCCAATAGGCTGCTGTAAACTCACTGTTAACCAGAGACAGTCCCCTATAGGCTGCTGTAAACTCACTGTTAACCAGAGACAGTCCCCTATAGGCTGCTGTAAACTCACTGTTAACCAGAGACAGTCCCCTATAGGCTGCTGTAAACTCACTGTTAACCAGAGACAGTCCTATAGGCCACTGTAAACTCACTGTTAATCAGAGACAGTCCCCTATAGGCTGCTGTAAACTCACTGTTAACCAGAGACAGTCCCCTATAGGCTGCTGTAAACTCACTGTTAATCAGAGACAGTCCCCTATAGGCTGCTGTAAACTCACTGTTAACCAGAGACAGTCCCCTATAGGCTGCTGTAAACTCACTGTTAACCAGAGACAGTCCTATAGGCCGCTGTAAACTCACTGTTAACCAGAGACAGTCCCCTATAGGCCGCTGTAAACTCCCTGTTAACCAGAGACAGTCCCCTATAGGCTGCTGTAAACTCACTGTTAACCAGAGACAGTCCTATAGGCCGCTGTAAACTCACTGTTAACCAGAGACAGTCCCCTATATGCTGCTGTAAACTCCCTGTTAACCAGAGACAGTCCCCTATAGGCTGCTGTAAACTCACTGTTAACCAGAGACAGTCCCCTATATGCTGCTGTAAACTCCCTGTTAATCAGAGACAGTCCCCTATAGGCCGCTGTAAACTCACTGTTAACCAGAGACAGTCCCCTATAGGCTGCTGTAAACTCACTGTTAACCAGAGACAGTCCCCTATAGGCTGCTGTAAACTCACTGTTAACCAGAGACAGTCCCCTATAGGCTGCTGTAAACTCACTGTTAACCAGAGACAGTCCCCTATTGGCTGCTGTAAACTCACTGTTAACCAGAGACAGTCCCCTATAGGCTGCTGTAAACTCACTGTTAACCAGAGACAGTCCCCTATAGGCTGCTGTAAACTCCCTGTTAATCAGAGACAGTCCCCTATAGGCCGCTGTAAACTCACTGTTAACCAGAGACAGTCCCCTATAGGCTGCTGTAAACTCACTGTTGACCAGAGACAGTCCCCTATAGGCTGCTGTAAACTCACTGTTAACCAGAGACAGTCGTATAGGCTGCTGTAAACTCACTGTTAACCAGAGACAGTCCCCTATTGGCAGCTGTAAACTCACTGTTAACCAGAGACAGTCCCCTATAGGCTGCTGTAAACTCACTGTTAACCAGAGACAGTCCCCTATAGGCCGCTGTAAACTCACTGTTAATCAAAGACAGTCCCCTATAGGCCGCTGTAAACTCACTGTTAATCAGAGACAGTCCCCTATAGGCTGCTGTAAACTCACTGTTAAACAGAGACAGTCCCCTATAGGCCGCTGTAAACTCACTGTTAACCAGAGACAGTCCCCTATAGGCCGCTGTAAACTCACTGTTAACCAGAGACAGTCCCCTATAGGCTGCTGTAAACTCACTGTTAACCAGAGACAGTCCCCTATAGGCTGCTGTAAACTCACTGTTAAACAGAGACAGTCCCCTATAGGCTGCTGTAAACTCACTGTTAACCAGAGGCAGTCCCATATAGGCTGCTGTAAACTCACTGTTAACCAGAGACAGTCCCCTATAGGCTGCTGTAAACTCACTGTTAATCAGAGACAGTCCCCTATAGGCCGCTGTAAACTCACTGTTAACCAGAGACAGTCCCCTATAGGCTGCTGTAAACTCACTGTTCACCAGAGACAGTCCCCTATAGGCCGCTGTAAACTCACTGTTAACCAGAGACAGTCCCCTATAGGCTGCTGTAAACTCTCTGTTACCCAGAGACAGTCCCCTATAGGCTGCTGTAAACTCACTGTTAACCAGAGACAGTCCTATAGGCCGCTGTAAACTCACTGTTAATCAGAGACAGTCCCCTATAGGCTGCTGTAAACTCACTGTTAACCAGAGACAGTCCCCTATAGGCTGCTGTAAACTCACTGTTAATCAGAGACAGTCCCCTATAGGCTGCTGTAAACTCACTGTTAACCAGAGACAGTCCCCTATAGGCTGCTGTAAACTCTCTGTTAACCAGAGACAGTCCCCTATAGGCTGCTGTAAACTCACTGTTAACCAGAGACAGTCCCCTATAGGCTGCTGTACACTCTCTGTTAACCAGAGACAGTCCCCTATAGGCTGCTGTAAACTCACTGTTAACCAGAGACAGTCCCCTATAGGCTGCTGTAAACTCACTGTTAACCAGAGACAGTCCCCTATAGGCTGCTGTACACTCTCTGTTAACCAGAGACAGTCCCCTATAGGCTGCTGTAAACTCACTGTTAATCAGAGACAGTCCCCTATAGGCTGCTGTTCACTCTCTGTTAACCAGAGACAGTCCCCTATAGGCTGCTGTAAACTCACTGTTAACCAGAGACAGTCCCCTATAGGCTGCTGTAAACTCACTGTTAATCAGAGACAGTCCCCCATAGGCTGCTGTAAAATCACTGTTAACCAGAGACAGTCCCCTATAGGCTGCTGTAAACTCACTGTTAACCAGAGACAGTCCCCTATAGGCCGCTGTAAACTCACTGTTAACCAGAGACAGTCCCCTATAGGCTGCTGTAAACTCACTGTTAACCAGAGACTGTCCCTATAGGCCACTGTAAACTCACTGTTAACCAGAGACAGTCCCCTATAGGCTGCTGTAAACTCACTGTTAACCAGAGACAGTCCCCTATAGGCTGCTGTAAACTCACTGTTAATCAGAGACAGTCTCCTATAGGCTGCTGTAAACTCACTGTTAACCAGAGACAGTCCCCTATAGGCTGCTGTAAACTCACTGTTAACCAGAGACAGACCCCTATAGGCTGCTGTAATCTCACTGTTAACCAGAGACAGTCCCCTATAGGCTGCTGTAAACTCACTGTTAACCAGAGACAGTCCCCTATAGGCTGCTGTAAACTCACTGTTAACCAGAGACAGTCGCCTATAGGCTGCTGTAAACTCACTGTTAACCAGAGACAGTCCCCTATAGGCAGCTGTAAACTCACTGTTAACCAGAGACAGTCCCCTATAGGCTGCTGTAAACTCACTGTTAACCAGAGACAGTCCCCTATAGGCTGCTGTAAACTCACTGTTAATCAGAGACAGTCCCTATAGGCCGCTGTAAACTCACTGTTAACCAGAGACAGTCCCCTATAGGCTGCTGTAAACTCACTGTTCACCAGAGACAGTCCCCTATAGGCTGCTGTAAACTCACTGTTAACCAGAGACAGTCCACTATAGGCTGCTGTAAACTCACTGTTTACCAGAGACAGTCCCCTATAGGCTGCTGTAAACTCACTGTTTACCAGAGACAGTCCCCTATAGGCTGCTGTAAACTCACTGTTAACCAGAGACAGTCCCCTATAGGCTGCTGTAAACTCACTGTTAACCAGAGACAGTCCCCTATAGGCTGCTGTAAACTCACTGTTAACCAGAGACAGTCCCCTATAGGCTGCTGTAAACTCACTGTTAATCAGAGACAGTCCCCTATAGGCTGCTGTAAACTCACTGTTAACCAGAGACAGTCCCCTATAGGCTGCTGTAAACTCTCTGTTAACCAGAGACAGTCCCCTATAGGCTGCTGTAAACTCACTGTTAATCAGAGACAGTCCCCTATAGGCTGCTGTAAACTCCCTGTTAACCAGAGACAGTCCCCTATAGGCTGCTGTAAACTCACTGTTAACCAGAGACAGTCCCCTATAGGCCGCTGTAAACTCACTGTTAACCAGAGACAGTCCCCTATAGGCTGCTGTAAACTCCCTGTTAACCAGAGACAGTCCCCTATAGGCCGCTGTAAACTCACTGTTAACCAGAGACAGTCCCCTATAGGCTGCTGTACACTCTCTGTTAACCAGAGACAGTCCCCTATAGGCTGCTGTAAACTCATTGTTAACCAGAGACAGTCCCCTATAGGCTGCTGTAAACTCACTGTTAATCAGAGACAGTCCCCTATAGGCTGCTGTAAACTCACTGTTAACCAGAGACAGTCCTATAGGCCGCTGTAAACTCACTGTTAACCAGAGACAGTCCCCTATAGGCCGCTGTAAACTCACTGTTAACCAGAGACAGTCCCCTATAGGCTGCTGTAAACTCACTGTTAACCAGAGACAGTCCCCTATAGGCTGCTGTAAACTCAATGTTAATCAGACAGTCCCCTATAGGCTGCTGTAAACTCACTGTTAACCAGAGGCAGTCCCCTATAGGCTGCTGTAAACTCACTGTTAACCAGAGACAGTCCCCTATAGGCTGCTGTAAACTCACTGTTAATCAGAGACAGTCCTATTGGCCGCTGTAAACTCACTGTTAATCAGAGACAGTACCCTATAGGCTGCGGTAAACTCACTGTTCACCAGAGACAGTCCCCTATAGGCCGCTGTAAACTCACTGTTAACCAGAGACAGTCCCCTATAGGCTGCTGTAAACTCACTGTTAACCAGAGACAGTCCCCTATAGGCTGCTGTAAACTCACTGTTAATCAGAGACAGTCCCCTATAGGCTGCTGTAAACTCACTGTTAATCAGAGACAGTCCCCTATAGGCTGCTGTAAACTCACTGTTAACCAGAGACAGTCCCCTATAGGCTGCTGTATACTCACTGTTAATCAGAGATAGTCCCCTATAGGCTGCTGTAAACTCACTGTTAACCAGAGACAGTCCCCTATAGGCTGCTGTAAACTCTCTGTTAACCAGAGACAGTCCCCTATAGGCTGCTGTAAACTCACTGTTAACCAGAGACAGTCCCCTATAGGCTGCTGTAAACTCCCTGTTAACCAGAGACAGTCCCCTATAGGCTGCTGTAAACTCACTGTTAACCAGAGACAGTCCCCTATAGGCTGCTGTAAACTCACTGTTAATCAGAGACAGTCCCCTATAGGCTGCTGTTCACTCTCTGTTAACCAGAGACAGTCCCCTATAGGCTGCTGTAAACTCACTGTTAATCAGAGACAGTCCCCTATAGGCTGCTGTAAACTCTCTGTTAACCAGAGACAGTCCCCTATAGGCTGCTGTAAACTCACTGTTAACCAGAGACAGTCCCCTATAGGCTGCTGTAAACTCACTGTTAATCAGAGACAGTCCCCTATAGGCTGCTGTAAACTCACTGTTAACCAGAGACAGTCCCCTATAGGCTGCTGTAAACTCACTGTTAACCAGAGACAGTCCCCTATAGGCTGCTGTAAACTCACTGTTAACCAGAGACAGTCCCCTATAGGCTGCTGTAAACTCACTGTTAACCAGAGACTGTCCCTATAGGCCGCTGTAAACTCACTGTTAACCAGAGACAGTCCCCTATAGGCTGCTGTAAACTCACTGTTAACCAGAGACAGTCCCCTATAGGCTGCTGTAAACTCACTGTTAATCAGAGACAGTCCCCTATAGGCTGCTGTAAACTCACTGTTAACCAGAGACAGTCCCCTATAGGCTGCTGTAAACTCACTGTTAACCAGAGACAGTCCCCTATAGGCTGCTGTAATCTCACTGTTAACCAGAGACAGTCACCTATAGGCTGCTGTAAACTCACTGTTAACCAGAGACAGTCCCCTATAGGCTGCTGTAAACTCACTGTTAACCAGAGACAGTCCCTATAGGCTGCTGTAAACTCACTGTTAACCAGAGACAGTCCCCTATAGGCAGCTGTAAACTCACTGTTAACCAGAGACAGTCCCCTATAGGCTGATGTAAACTCACTGTTAACCAGAGACAGTCCCCTATAGGCTGCTGTAAACTCACTGTTAACCAGAGACAGTCCCCTATAGGCCGCTGTAAACTCACTGTTAACCAGAGACAGTACCCTATAGGCTGCTGTAAACTCACTGTTAACCAGAGACAGTCCTATAGGCCGCTGTAAACTCACTGTTAACCAGAGACAGTCCACTATAGGCTGCTGTAAACTCACTGTTTACCAGAGACAGTCCCCTATAGGCCGCTGTAAACTCACTGTTAATCAGAGACAGTCCCCTATAGGCTGCTGTAAACTCACTGTTAACCAGAGACAGTCCCCTATAGGCTGCTGTAAACTCACTGTTAACAAGAGACAGTCCCCTATAGGCTGCTGTAAACTCACTGTTAACCAGAGACAGTCCTATAGGCTGCTGTAAACTCACTGTTAACCAGAGACAGTCCCCTATAGGCTGCTGTAAACTCACTGTTAACCAGAGACAGTCCCCTATAGGCTGCTGTAAACTCTCTGTTAACCAGAGACAGTCCCCTATAGGCTGCTGTAAACTCACTGTTAATCAGAGACAGTCCCCTATAGGCTGCTGTCAACTCTCTGTTAACCAGAGACAGTCCCCTATAGGCTGCTGTAAACTCACTGTTAACCAGAGACAGTCCCCTATAGGCTGCTGTAAACTCACTGTTAATCAGAGACAGTCCCCTATAGGCTGCTGTTCACTCTCTGTTAACCAGAGACAGTCCCCTATAGGCTGCTGTAAACTCACTGTTAATCAGAGACAGTCCCCTATAGGCTGCTGTTAACTCTCTGTTAACCAGAGACAGTCCCCTATAGGCTGCTGTAAACTCACTGTTAACCAGAGACAGTCCCCTATAGGCTGCTGTAAACTCACTGTTAACCAGAGACAGTCCCCTATAGGCTGCTGTAAACTCCCTGTTAACCAGAGACAGTCCCCTATATGCTGCTGTAAACTCACTGTTAACCAGAGACAGTCCCCTATAGGCTGCTGTAAAATCACTGTTAACCAGAGACAGTCCCCTATAGGCCGCTGTAAACTCACTGTTAACCAGAGACAGTCCCCTATAGGCCGCTGTAAACTCACTGTTAACCAGAGACAGTCCCCTATAGGCTGCTGTAAACTCACTGTTAACCAGAGACTGTCCCTATAGGCCGCTGTAAACTCACTGTTAACCAGAGACAGTCCCCTATAGGCTGCTGTAAACTCACTGTTAACCAGAGACAGTCCCCTATAGGCTGCTGTAAACTCACTGTTAACCAGAGACAGTCCCCTATAGGCTGCTGTAAACTCACTGTTAACCAGAGACAGTCCCCTATAGGCTGCTGTAAACTCACTGTTAATCAGAGACAGTCCCCTATAGGCTGCTGTAAACTCACTGTTAACCAGAGACAGTCCCCTATAGGCTGCTGTAAACTCACTGTTAACCAGAGACAGTCCCCTATAGGCTGCTGTAAACTCACTGTTAACCAGAGACAGTCCCCTATAGGCTGCTGTAAACTCACTGTTAATAAGAGACAGTCCCCTATAGGCTGCTGTAAACTCACTGTTAACCAGAGACAGTCCCCTATAGTCTGCTGTAAACTCACTGTTAACCAGAGACAGTCCCCTATAGGCTGCTGTAAACTCACTGTTAACCAGAGACAGTCCCCTATAGGCTGCTGTAAACTCACTGTTAACCAGAGACAGTCCCCTATAGGCTGCTGTAAACTCACTGTTAACCAGAGACAGTCCCCTATAGGCTGCTGTCACTCTCTGTTAACCAGAGACAGTCCCCTATAGGCTGCTGTAAACTCACTGTTAACCAGAGACAGTCCCCTATAGGCTGCTGTTAACTCTCTGTTAACCAGAGACAGTCCCCTATAGGCTGCTGTAAACTCACTGTTAATCAGAGACAGTCCCCTATAGGCTGCTGTAAACTCACTGTTAACCAGAGACAGTCCCCTATAGGCTGCTGTAAACTCACTGTTAACCAGAGACAGTCCCCTATAGGCTGCTGTAAACTCACTGTTAATCAGACATCCCCTATTGGCTGCTGTAAACTCACTGTTAACCAGAGACAGTCCCCTATAGGCTGCTGTAAACTCACTGTTAACCAGAGACAGTCCCCTATAGGCTGCTGTAAACTCACTGTTAACCAGAGACAGTCCCCTATAGGCTGCTGTAAACTCACTGTTAATCAGAGACAGTCCCCTATAGGCTGCTGTAAACTCACTGTTAACCAGAGACAGTCCCCTATAGGCTGCTGTAAACTCACTGTTAACCAGAGACTGTCCCCTATAGGCCGCTGTAAACTCACTGTTAACCAGAAACAGTCCACTATAGGCTGCTGTAAACTCACTGTTAACCAGAGACAGTCCCCTATAGGCTGCTGTAAACTCACTGTTAATCAGAGACAGTCCCCTATAGGCTGCTGTAAACTCACTGTTAACCAGAGACAGTCCCCTATAGGCTGCTGTAAACTCACTGTTAACCAGAGACAGTCCCCTATAGGCTGCTGTAATCTCACTGTTAATCAGAGACAGTCCCCTATAGGCTGCTGTAAACTCACTGTTAATCAGAGACAGTCCCCTATAGGCTGCTGTAAACTCCCTGTTAACCAGAGACAGTCCCCTATAGGCTGCTGTAAACTCACTGTTAACCAGAGACAGTCCCCTATAGGCAGCTGTAAACTCACTGTTAACCAGAGACAGTCCCCTATAGGCCGCTGTAAACTCACTGTTAACCAGAGACAGTCCTATAGGCCGCTGTAAACTCACTGTTAACCAGAGACAGTCCCCTATAGGCCGCTGTAAACTCACTGTTAACCAGAGACAGTCCCCTATAGGCTGCTGTAAACTTACTGTTAACCAGAGACAGTCCCCTATACTTAACTCCCTGTTAACCAGAGACAGTCCCTATAGGCCGCTGTAAACTCACTGTTAACCAGAGACAGTCCCCTATAGGCCGCTGTAAACTCACTGTTAACCAGAGACAGTCCCCTATATGCTGCTGTAAACTCACTGTTAACCAGAGACAGTCCCCTATAGGCTGCTGTAAACTCACTGTTAATCAGAGACAGTCCCCTATAGGCTGCTGTAAACTCACTGTTAACCAGAGGCAGTCCCCTATTGGCTGCTGTAAACTCACTGTTAACCAGAGACAGTCCCCTATAGGCTGCTGTAAACTCACTGTAAATCAGAGACAGTCCTATTGGCCGCTGTAAACTCACTGTTAACCAGAGACAGTACCCTATAGGCTGCTGTAAACTCACTGTTCACCAGAGACAGTCCCCTATAGGCCGCTGTAAACTCACTGTTAACCAGAGACAGTCCCCTATAGGCTGCTGTAAACTCACTGTTAACCAGAGACAGTCCCCTATAGGCTGCTGTAAACTCACTGTTAATCAGAGACAGTCCCCTATAGGCTGCTGTAAACTCACTGTTAACCAGAGACAGTCCCCTATAGGCTGCTGTAAACTCACTGTTAACCAGAGACAGTCCCCTATAGGCTGCTGTATACTCACTGTTAATAAGAGACAGTCCCCTATAGGCTGCTGTAAACTCACTGTTAACCAGAGACAGTCCCCTATAGGCTGCTGTAAACTCTCTGTTAACCAGAGACAGTCCCCTATAGGCTGCTGTAAACTCACTGTTAATCAGAGACAGTCCCCTATAGGCTGCTGTTCACTCTCTGTTAACCAGAGACAGTCCCCTATAGGCTGCTGTAAACTCACTGTTAACCAGAGACAGTCCCCTATAGGCTGCTGTAAACTCACTGTTAATCAGAGACAGTCCCCTATAGGCTGCTGTTCACTCTCTGTTACCCAGAGACAGTCCCCTATAGGCTGCTGTAAACTCACTGTTAACCAGAGACAGTCCCCTATAGGCTGCTGTACACTCTCTGTTAACCAGAGACAGTCCCCTATAGGCTGCTGTAAACTCACTGTTAACCAGAGACAGTCCCCTATAGGCTGCTGTAAACTCACTGTTAATCAGAGACAGTCCCCTATAGGCTGCTGTAAACTCACTGTTAACCAGAGACAGTCCCCTATAGGCTGCTGTAAACTCACTGTTAACCAGAGACAGTCCCCTATAGGCTGCTGTAAACTCACTGTTAACCAGAGACAGTCCCCTATAGGCTGCTGTAAACTCACTGTTAACCAGAGACAGTCCCCTATAGGCCGCTGTAAACTCACTGTTAACCAGAGACAGTCCCCTATAGGCTGCTGTAAACTCACTGTTAACCAGAGACAGTCCCCTATAGGCTGCTGTAAACTCACTGTTAATCAGAGACAGTCCCCTATAGGCTGCTGTAAACTCACTGTTAACCAGAGACAGTCCCCTATAGGCTGCTGTAAACTCACTGTTAATCAGAGACAGTCCCCTATAGGCTGCTGTAAACTCACTGTTAACCAGAGACAGTCCCCTATATGCTGCTGTAAACTCACTGTTAACCAGAGACAGTCCCCTATAGGCTGCTGTAAACTCACTGTTAACCAGAGACAGTCCCCTATAGGCTGCTGTAAACTCACTGTTAACCAGAGACAGTCCCCTATAGGCAGCTGTAAACTCACTGTTAACCAGAGACAGTCCCCTATAGGCTGCTGTAAACTCACTGTTAACCAGAGACAGTCCCCTATAGGCTGCTGTAAACTCACTGTAAATCAGAGACAGTCCCCTATAGGCCGCTGTAAACTCACTGTTAACCAGAGACAGTCCCCTATAGGCTGCTGTAAACTCACTGTTAACCAGAGACAGTCCCCTATAGGCCGCTGTAAACTCACTGTTAACCAGAAACAGTCCACTATAGGCTGCTGTATACTCACTGTTAACCAGAAACAGTCCACTATAGGCTGCTGTAAACTCACAGTTTACCAGAGACAGTCCCCTATAGGCTGCTGTAAACTCACTGTTGACCAGAGACAGTCCCCTATAGGCTGCTGTAAACTCACTGTTAATAAGAGACAGTCCCCTATAGGCTGCTGTAAACTCACTGTTAACCAGAGACAGTCCCCTATAGGCTGCTGTAAACTCACTGTTAACCAGAGACAGTCCCCTATAGGCTGCTGTAAACTCACTGTTAACCAGAGACAGTCCCCTATAGGCTGCTGTAAACTCTCTGTTAACCAGAGACAGTCCCCTATAGGCTGCTGTAAACTCACTGTTAACCAGAGACAGTCCCCTATAGGCTGCTGTAAACTCCCTGTTAACCAGAGACAGTCCCCTATAGGCTGCTGTAAACTCACTGTTAACCAGAGACAGTCCCCTATAGGCTGCTGTAAACTCACTGTTAATCAGAGACAGTCCCCTATAGGCTGCTGTACACTCTCTGTTAACCAGAGACAGTCCCCTATAGGCTGCTGTAAACTCACTGTTAATCAGAGACAGTCCCCTATAGGCTGCTGTTAACTCTCTGTTAAACAGAGACAGTCCCCTATAGGCTGCTGTAAACTCACTGTTAACCAGAGACAGTCCCCTATAGGCTGCTGTAAACTCACTGTTAATCAGAGACAGTCCCCTATAGGCTGCTGTAAACTCACTGTTAACCAGAGACAGTCGCCTATAGGCCGCTGTAAACTCACTGTTAACCAGAGACAGTCCCCTATAGGCCGCTGTAAACTCACTGTTAACCAGAGACAGTCCCCTATAGGCTGATGTAAACTCACTGTTAACCAGAGACAGTCCCCTATAGGCTGCTGTAAACTCAATGTTAATCAGAGACAGTCCCCTATTGGCTGCTGTAAACTCACTGTTAACCAGAGGCAGTCCCATATTGGCTGCTGTAAACTCACTGTTAACCAGAGACAGTCCCCTATAGGCTGCTGTAAACTCACTGTTAATCAGAGACAGTCCCCTATAGGCCGCTGTAAACTCACTGTTAATCAGAGACAGTCCCCTATAGGCTGCTGTAAACTCACTGTTAATCAGAGACAGTCCCCTATAGGCCGCTGTAAACTCACTGTTAACCAGAAACAGTCCACTATAGGCTGCTGTAAACTCACTGTTTACCAGAGACAGTCCCCTATAGGCTGCTGTAAACTCACTGTTAATCAGAGACAGTCCCCTATAGGCTGCTGTAAACTCACTGTTAACCAGAGACAGTCCCCTATAGGCTGCTGTAAACTCACTGTTAACCAGAGACAGTCCCCTATAGGCTGCTGTAAACTCACTGTTAATCAGAGACAGTCCCCTATAGGCTGCTGTAAACTCACTGTTAACCAGAGACAGTCCCCTATAGGCTGCTGTACACTCTCTGTTACCCAGAGACAGTCCCCTATAGGCTGCTGTAAACTCACTGTTAATCAGAGACAGTCCCCTATAGGCTGCTGTACACTCTCTGTTAACCAGAGACAGTCCCCTATAGGCTGCTGTAAACTCACTGTTAACCAGAGACAGTCCCCTATAGGCTGCTGTAAACTCACTGTTAACCAGAGACAGTCCCCTATAGGCTGCTGTTCACTCTCTGTTAACCAGAGACAGTCCCCTATAGGCTGCTGTAAACTCACTGTTAATCAGAGACAGTCCCCTATAGGCTGCTGTAAACTCTCTGTTAACCAGAGACAGTCCCCTATAGGCTGCTGTAAACTCACTGTTAACCAGAGACAGTCCCCTATAGGCCGCTGTAAACTCACTGTTAACCAGAGACAGTCCCCTATAGGCTGCTGTAAACTCACTGTTAACCAGAGACAGTCCCCTATAGGCTGCTGTAAACTCACTGTTAACCAGAGACAGTCCCCTATAGGCTGCTGTAAACTCACTGTTAACCAGAGACAGTCCCCTATAGGCTGCTGTAAACTCACTGTTAACCAGAGACTGTCCCCTATAGGCCGCTGTAAACTCACTGTTAACCAGAGACAGTCCCCTATAGGCTGCTGTAAACTCACTGTTAACCAGAGACAGTCCCCTATAGGCTGCTGTAAACTCACTGTTAATCAGAGACAGTCCCCTATAGGCTGCTGTAAACTCACTGTTAACCAGAGACAGTCCCCTATAGGCTGCTGTAAACTCACTGTTGACCAGAGACAGACCCCTATAGGCTGCTGTAAACTCACTGTTAACCAGAGACAGTCCCCTATAGGCTGCTGTAAACTCCCTGTTAATCAGAGACAGTCGTATAGGCTGCTGTAAACTCACTGTTAACCAGAGACAGTCCCCTATAGGCTGCTGTAAACTCACTGTTAACCAGAGACAGTCCCCTATAGGCAGCTGTAAACTCACTGTTAACCAGAGACAGTCCCCTATAGGCTGCTGTAAACTCACTGTTAACCAGAGACAGTCCCCTATAGGCTGCTGTAAACTCACTGTTAATCAGAGACAGTCCCCTATAGGCCGCTGTAAACTCACTGTTAACCAGAGACAGTCCCCTATAGGCTGCTGTAAACTCACTGTTCACCAGAGACAGTCCCCTATAGGCCGCTGTAAACTCACTGTTAACCAGAGACAGTCCACTATAGGCTGCTGTAAACTCACTGTTTACCAGAGACAGTCCCCTATAGGCTGCTGTTCACTCTCTGTTACACAGAGACAGTCCCCTATAGGCTGCTGTAAACTCACTGTTAACCAGAGACAGTCCCCTATAGGCTGCTGTAAACTCACTGTTAATCAGAGACAGTCCCCTATAGGCTGCTGTAAACTCACTGTTAATCAGAGACAGTCCCCTATAGGCCGCTGTAAACTCACTGTTAACCAGAGACAGTCCCCTATAGGCCGCTGTAAACTCACTGTTAACCAGAGACAGTCCCCTATAGGCTGCTGTAAACTCACTGTTAACCAGAGACAGTCCCCTATAGGCTGCTGTAAACTCACTGTTAACCAGAGACAGTCCCCTATAGGCTGCTGTAAACTCACTGTTAACCAGAGGCAGTCCCATATAGGCTGCTGTAAACTCACTGTTAACCAGAGACAGTCCCCTATAGGCTGCTGTAAACTCACTGTTAATCAGAGACAGTCCCTATTGGCCGCTGTAAACTCACTGTTAACCAGAGACAGTCCCCTATAGGCTGCTGTAAACTCACTGTTCACCAGAGACAGTCCCCTATAGGCCGCTGTAAACTCACTGTTAACCAGAGACAGTCCCCTATAGGCTGCTGTAAACTCACTGTTTACCAGAGACAGTCCCCTATAGGCTGCTGTAAACTCACTGTTAATCAGAGACAGTCCCCTATAGGCTGCTGTAAACTCACTGTTAACCAGAGACAGTCCCCTATAGGCTGCTGTAAACTCACTGTTAACCAGAGAAAGTCCCCTATAGGCTGCTGTAAACTCACTGTTAATAAGAGACAGTCCCCTATAGGCTGCTGTAAACTCACTGTTAACCAGAGACAGTCCCCTATAGGCTGCTGTAAACTCTCTGTTAACCAGAGACAGTCCCCTATAGGCTGCTGTAAACTCACTGTTAACCAGAGACAGTCCCCTATAGGCTGCTGTTCACTCTCTGTTAACCAGAGACAGTCCCCTATAGGCTGCTGTAAACTCACTGTTAACCAGAGACAGTCCCCTATAGGCTGCTGTAAACTCACTGTTAATCAGAGACAGTCCCCTATAGGCTGCTGTTCACTCTCTGTTAACCAGAGACAGTCCCCTATAGGCTGCTGTAAACTCACTGTTAATCAGAGACAGTCCCCTATAGGCTGCTGTAAACTCTCTGTTACCCAGAGACAGTCCCCTATAGGCTGCTGTAAACTCACTGTTAACCAGAGACAGTCCCCTATAGGCTGCTGTAAACTCACTGTTAACCAGAGACAGTCCCCTATAGGCTGCTGTAAAATCACTGTTAACCAGAGACAGTCCCCTATAGGCTGCTGTAAACTCACTGTTAACCAGAGACAGTCCCCTATAGGCTGCTGTAAACTCACTGTTAACCAGAGACAGTCCCCTATAGGCTGCTGTAAACTCACTGTTAACCAGAGACAGTCCTATAGGCCACTGTAAACTCACTGTTAATCAGAGACAGTCCCCTATAGGCCGCTGTAAACTCACTGTTAACCAGAGACAGTCCCCTATAGGCTGCTGTAAACTCACTGTTAACCAGAGACAGTCCCCTATAGGCTGCTGTAAACTCACTGTTAACCAGAGACAGTCCCCTATAGGCTGCTGTAAACTCACTGTTAACCAGAGACAGACCCCTATAGGCTGCTGTAAACTCACTGTTAACCAGAGACAGTCCCCTATAGGCTGCTGTAAACTCACTGTTAACCAGAGACAGTCCCCTATAGGCTGCTGTAAACTCCCTGTTAACCAGAGACAGTCCCCTATAGGCTGCTGTAAACTCACTGTTAACCAGAGACAGTCCCCTATAGGCTGCTGTAAACTCACTGTTAACCAGAGACAGTCCCCTATTGGCTGCTGTAAACTCACTGTTAACCAGAGACAGTCCCCTATAGGCTGCTGTAAACTCCCTGTTAATCAGAGACAGTCCCCTATAGGCCGCTGTAAACTCACTGTTAACCAGAGACAGTCCCCTATAGGCTGCTGTAAACTCACTGTTGACCAGAGACAGTCCCCTATAGGCCGCTGTAAACTCACTGTTAACCAGAGACAGTCCCCTATAGGCTGCTGTAAACTCACTGTTAACCAGAGACAGTCCCCTATAGGCTGCTGTAAACTCACTGTTTACCAGAGACAGTCCCCTATAGGCTGCTGTAAACTCACTGTTAACCAGAGACAGTCCCCTATAGGCTGCTGTAAACTCACTGTTAATAAGAGACAGTCCCCTATAGGCTGCTGTAAACTCACTGTTAACCAGAGACAGTCCCCTATAGGCTGCTGTAAACTCACTGTTAACCAGAGACAGTCCCCTATAGGCAGCTGTAAACTCACTGTTAACCAGAGACAGTCCCCTATAGGCTGCTGTAAACTCTCTGTTAACCAGAGACAGTCCCCTATAGGCTGCTGTAAACTCACTGTTAACCAGAGACAGTCCCCTATAGGCTGCTGTCAACTCTCTGTTACCCAGAGACAGTCCCCTATAGGCTGCTGTAAACTCACTGTTAACCAGAGACAGTCCCCTATAGGCTGCTGTAAACTCACTGTTAACCAGAGACAGTCCCCTATAGGCTGCTGTACACTCTCTGTTAACCAGAGACAGTCCCCTATAGGCTGCTGTAAACTCACTGTTAATCAGAGACAGTCCCCTATAGGCTGCTGTAAACTCTCTGTTAACCAGAGACAGTCCCCTATAGGCTGCTGTAAACTCACTGTTGACCAGAGACAGTCCCCTATAGGCTGCTGTAAACTCACTGTTAATCAGAGACAGTCCCCTATAGGCTGCTGTAAACTCACTGTTAACCAGAGACAGTCCCCTATAGGCTGCTGTAAACTCACTGTTAACCAGAGACAGTCCCCTATAGGCTGCTGTAAACTCACTGTTAACCAGAGACAGTCCCCTATAGGCTGCTGTAAACTCACTGTTAATCAGAGACAGTCCCCTATAGGCTGCTGTAAAATCACTGTTAACCAGAGACAGTCCCCTATAGGCTGCTGTAAACTCACTGTTAACCAGAGACTGTCCCTATAGGCCACTGTAAACTCACTGTTAACCAGACACAGTCCCCTATAGGCTGCTGTAAACTCACTGTTAACCAGAGACAGTCCCCTATAGGCTGCTGTAAACTCACTGTTAATCAGACAGTCCCCTATAGGCTGCTGTAAACTCACTGTTAACCAGAGACAGTCCCCTATAGGCTGCTGTAAACTCACTGTTAATCAGAGACAGACCCCTATAGGCTGCTGTAATCTCACTGTTAACCAGAGACAGTCACCTATAGGCTGCTGTAAACTCACTGTTAACCAGAGACAGTCCCCTATAGGCTGCTGTAAACTCACTGTTAACCAGAGACAGTCCCCTATAGGCTGCTGTAAACTCACTGTTAACAAGAGACAGTCCCCTATAGGCTGCTGTAAACTCACTGTTAACCAGAGACAGTCCCCTATAGGCTGCTGTAAACTCACTGTTAACCAGAGACAGTCCCCTATAGGCTGCTGTAAACTCACTGTTAACCAGAGACAGTCCCCTATAGGCTGCTGTAAACTCTCTGTTAACCAGAGACAGTCCCCTATAGGCTGCTGTAAACTCACTGTTAACCAGAGACAGTCCCCTATAGGCTGCTGTAAACTCCCTGTTAACCAGAGACAGTCCCCTATAGGCTGCTGTAAACTCACTGTTAACCAGAGACAGTCCCCTATAGGCTGCTGTAAACTCACTGTTAACCAGAGACAGTCCCCTATAGGCTGCTGTAAACTCACTGTTAACCAGAGACAGTCCCCTATTGGCAGCTGTAAACTCACTGTTAACCAGAGACAGTCCCCTATAGGCCGCTGTAAACTCACTGTTAACCAGAGACAGTCCTATAGGCCGCTGTAAACTCACTGTTAATCAGAGACAGTCCCCTATAGGCCGCTGTAAACTCACTGTTAACCAGAGACAGTCCCCTATAGGCTGCTGTAAACTCACTGTTAACCAGAGACAGTCCCCTATACCAACTCACTGTTAACCAGAGACTGTCGTATAGGCCGCTGTAAACTCACTGTTAACCAGAGACAGTCCCCTATAGGCCGCTGTAAACTCACTGTTAACCAGAGACAGTCCCCTATAGGCTGCTGTAAACTCACTGTTAACCAGAGACAGTCCCCTATAGGCTGCTGTAAACTCACTGTTAATCAGAGACAGTCCCCTATTGGCTGCTGTAAACTCACTGTTAATCAGAGACAGACCCCTATAGGCTGCTGTAATCTCACTGTTAACCAGAGACAGTCACCTATAGGCTGCTGTAAACTCACTGTTAACCAGAGACAGTCCCCTATAGGCTGCTGTAAACTCCCTGTTAATCAGAGACAGTCCCCTATAGGCTGCTGTAAACTCACTGTTAACCAGAGACAGTCCCCTATTGGCAGCTGTAAACTCACTGTTAACCAGAGACAGTCCCCTATAGGCCGCTGTAAACTCCCTGTTAACCAGAGACAGTCCCCTATAGGCCGCTGTAAACTCACTGTTAACCAGAGACAGTCCTATAGGCCGCTGTAAACTCACTGTTAACCAGAGACAGTCCCCTATAGGCTGCTGTAAACTTAGTGTTAACCAGAGACAGTCCCCTATAAACTCCCTGTTAACCAGAGACTGTCCTATAGGCCGCTGTAAACTCACTGTTAACCAGAGACAGTCCCCTATAGGCCGCTGTAAACTCACTGTTAACCAGAGACAGTCCCCTATAGGCTGCTGTAAACTCACTGTTAACCAGAGACAGTCCCCTATAGGCTGCTGTAAACTCACTGTTAATCAGAGACAGTCCCCTATAGGCTGCTGTAAACTCACTGTTAACCAGAGGCAGTCCCATATTGGCTGCTGTAAACTCACTGTTAACCAGAGACAGTCCCCTATAGGCTGCTGTAAACTCACTGTTAATCAGAGACAGTCCTATTGGCCGCTGTAAACTCACTGTTAACCAGAGACAGTCCCCTATAGGCTGCTGTAAACTCACTGTTAACCAGAGACAGTCCCCTATAGGCCGCTGTAAACTCACTGTTAACCAGAAACAGTCCACTATAGGCTGCTGTAAACTCACTGTTTACCAGAGACAGTCCCCTATAGGCTGCTGTAAACTCACTGTTAATCAGAGACAGTCCCCTATAGGCTGCTGTAAACTCACTGTTAATCAGAGACAGTCCCCTATAGGCTGCTGTAAACTCACTGTTAACCAGAGACAGTCCCCTATAGGCTGCTGTATACTCACTGTTAATAAGAGACAGTCCCCTATAGGCTGCTGTAAACTCACTGTAAACCAGAGACAGTCCCCTATAGGCTGCTGTACACTCTCTGTTACCCAGAGACAGTCCCCTATAGGCTGCTGTAAACTCACTGTTAATCAGAGACAGTCCCCTATAGGCTGCTGTTCACTCTCTGTTAACCAGAGACAGTCCCCTATAGGCTGCTGTAAACTCACTGTTAACCAGAGACAGTCCCCTATAGGCCGCTGTAAACTCACTGTTAATCAGAGACAGTCCCCTATAGGCTGCTGTTCACTCTCTGTTAACCAGAGACAGTCCCCTATAGGCTGCTGTAAACTCACTGTTAATCAGAGACAGTCCCCTATAGGCTGCTGTTCACTCTCTGTTAACCAGAGACAGTCCCCTATAGGCTGCTGTAAACTCACTGTTAACCAGAGACAGTCCCCTATAGGCTGCTGTAAACTCACTGTTAATCAGAGACAGTCCCCTATAGGCTGCTGTAAAATCACTGTTAACCAGAGACAGTCCCCTATAGGCTGCTGTAAACTCACTGTTAACCAGAGACAGTCCCCTATAGGCTGCTGTAAACTCACTGTTAACCAGAGACAGTCCCCTATAGGCTGCTGTAAACTCACTGTTAACCAGAGACTGTCCCCTATAGGCTGCTGTAAACTCACTGTTAACCAGACACAGTCCCCTATAGGCTGCTGTAAACTCACTGTTAACCAGAGACAGTCCCCTATAGGCTGCTGTAAACTCACTGTTAACCAGAGACAGTCCCCTATAGGCTGCTGTAAACTCACTGTTAACCAGAGACAGTCCCCTATAGGCTGCTGTAAACTCACTGTTAACCAGAGACAGTCCCCTATAGGCTGCTGTAAACTCACTGTTAACCAGAGACAGTCACCTATAGGCTGCTGTAAACTCACTGTTAACCAGAGACAGTCCTATAGGCTGCTGTAAACTCACTGTTAACCAGAGACAATCCCCTATAGGCTGCTGTAAACTCACTGTTAACCAGAGACAGTCCCCTATAGGCTGCTGTAAACTCACTGTTAACCAGAGGCAGTCCCCTATAGGCTGCTGTAAACTCACTGTTAACCAGAGACAGTCCCCTATAGGCTGCTGTAAACTCACTGTTAACCAGAGACAGTCCCTATTGGCCGCTGTAAACTCACTGTTAACCAGAGACAGTCCCCTATAGGCTGCTGTAAACTCACTGTTCACCAGAGACAGTCCCCTATAGGCCGCTGTAAACTCACTGTTAACCAGAAACAGTCCACTATAGGCTGCTGTAAACTCACTGTTAACCAGAGACAGTCCCCTATAGGCTGCTGTAAACTCACTGTTAACCAGAGACAGTCCCCTATAGGCTGCTGTAAACTCACTGTTAACCAGAGACAGTCCCCTATAGGCTGCTGTAAACTCACTGTTAATAAGAGACAGTCCCCTATAGGCTGCTGTAAACTCACTGTTAACCAGAGACAGTCCCCTATAGGCTGCTGTAAACTCACTGTTAACCAGAGACAGTCCCCTATAGGCTGCTGTAAACTCACTGTTAACCAGAGACAGTCCCCTATAGGCTGCTGTACACTCTCTGTTAACCAGAGACAGTCCCCTATAGGCTGCTGTAAACTCACTGTTAACCAGAGACAGTCCCCTATAGGCTGCTGTAAACTCTCTGTTACCCAGAGACAGTCCCCTATAGGCTGCTGTAAACTCACTGTTAACCAGAGACAGTCCCCTATAGGCTGCTGTAAACTCACTGTTAACCAGAGACAGTCCCCTATAGGCTGCTGTACACTCTCTGTTAACCAGAGACAGTCCCCTATAGGCTGCTGTAAACTCACTGTTAACCAGAGACAGTCCCCTATAGGCTGCTGTTCACTCTCTGTTACACAGAGACAGTCCCCTATAGGCTGCTGTAAACTCACTGTTAACCAGAGACAGTCCCCTATAGGCTGCTGTAAACTCACTGTTAATCAGAGACAGTCCCCTATAGGCTGCTGTAAACTCACTGTTAACCAGAGACAGTCCCCTATAGGCTGCTGTAAACTCACTGTTAACCAGAGACAGTCCCCTATAGGCTGCTGTAAACTCACTGTTAACCAGAGACAGTCCCCTATAGGCTGCTGTAAACTCACTGTTAACCAGAGACAGTCCCCTATAGGCTGCTGTAAACTCACTGTTAACCAGAGACAGTCCCCTATAGGCTGCTGTAAACTCACTGTTAACCAGAGACAGTCTTATAGGCCACTGTAAACTCACTGTTAACCAGACACAGTCCCCTATAGGCTGCTGTAAACTCACTGTTAACCAGAGACAGTCCCCTATAGGCTGCTGTAAACTCACTGTTAACCAGAGACAGTCCCCTATAGGCTGCTGTAAACTCACTGTTAACCAGAGACAGTCCCCTATAGGCTGCTGTAAACTCACTGTTAATCAGAGACAGTCCCCTATAGGCTGCTGTAAACTCACTGTTAACCAGAGACAGTCACCTATAGGCTGCTGTAAACTCACTGTTAACCAGAGACAGTCCCCTATAGGCTGCTGTAAACTCACTGTTAACCAGAGACAGTCCCCTATAGGCTGCTGTAAACTCACTGTTAATCAGAGACAGTCCCCTATAGGCTGCTGTAAACTCACTGTTAACCAGAGACAGTCCCCTATAGGCTGCTGTAAACTCACTGTTAACCAGAGACAGTCCCCTATAGGCTGCTGTAAACTCACTGTAAACCAGAGACAGTCCCCTATAGGCTGCTGTACACTCTCTGTTAACCAGAGACAGTCCCCTATAGGCTGCTGTAAACTCACTGTTAACCAGAGACAGTCCCCTATAGGCTGCTGTAAACTCTCTGTTAACCAGAGACAGTCCCCTATAGGCTGCTGTAAACTCACTGTTAACCAGAGACAGTCCCCTATAGGCTGCTGTAAACTCACTGTTAATCAGAGACAGTCCCCTATAGGCTGCTGTTCACTCACTGTTAACCAGAGACAGTCCCCTATAGGCTGCTGTAAACTCACTGTTAATCAGAGCAGTCCCCTATAGGCTGCTGTTCACTCTCTGTTAAACAGAGACAGTCCCCTATAGGCTGCTGTAAACTCACTGTTAACCAGAGACAGTCCCCTATAGGCTGCTGTAAACTCACTGTTAATCAGAGACAGTCCCCTATAGGCTGCTGTAAAATCACTGTTAACCAGAGACAGTCCCCTATAGGCTGCTGTAAACTCACTGTTAACCAGAGACAGTCCCCTATAGGCTGCTGTAAAATCACTGTTAACCAGAGACAGTCCCCTATAGGCTGCTGTAAACTCACTGTTAACCAGAGACAGTCCCCTATAGGCTGCTGTAAAATCACTGTTAACCAGAGACAGTCCCCTATAGGCTGCTGTAAACTCACTGTTAACCAGAGACAGTCCTATAGGCCGCTGTAAACTCACTGTTAACCAGACACAGTCCCCTATAGGCTGCTGTAAACTCACTGTTAACCAGAGACAGTCCCCTATAGGCTGCTGTAAACTCCCTGTTAATCAGAGACAGTCTCCTATAGGCTGCTGTAAACTCACTGTTAACCAGAGACCGTCCCCTATAGGCTGCTGTAAACTCACTGTTAACCAGAGACAGACCCCTATAGGCTGCTGTAAACTCACTGTTAACCAGAGCCAGTCCCCTATAGGCTGCTGTAAACTCACTGTTAACCAGAGACAGTCCCCTATAGGCTGCTGTAAACTCCCTGTTAACCAGAGACAGTCGTATAGGCTGCTGTAAACTCACTGTTAACCAGAGACAGTCCCCTATTGGCAGCTGTAAACTCACTGTTAACCAGAGACAGTCCCCTATAGGCCGCTGTAAACTCACTGTTAACCAGAGACAGTCCCCTATAGGCCGCTGTAAACTCACTGTTAACCAAAGACAGTCCCCTATAGGCCGCTGTAAACTCACTGTTAATCAGAGACAGTCCCCTATAGGCCGCTGTAAACTTAGTGTTAACCAGAGACAGTCCCCTATAAACTCCCTGTTAACCAGAGACAGTCCTATAGGCCGCTGTAAACTCACTGTTAATCAGAGACAGTCCCCTATAGGCCGCTGTAAACTCACTGTTAATCAGAGACAGTCCCCTATAGGCTGCTGTAAACTCACTGTTAACCAGAGACAGTCCCCTATAGGCTGCTGTAAACTCTCTGTTAACCAGAGACAGTCCCCTATAGGCTGCTGTAAACTCACTGTTAACCAGAGACAGTCCACTATAGGCTGCTGTACACTCTCTGTTAACCAGAGACAGTCCCCTATAGGCTGCTGTAAACTCACTGTTAACCAGAGACAGTCCCCTATAGGCTGCTGTAAACTCACTGTTAATCAGAGACAGTCCCCTATAGGCTGCTGTAAACTCACTGTTAACCAGAGACAGTCCCCTATAGGCTGCTGTAAACTCACTGTTAACCAGAGACAGTCCCCTATAGGCTGCTGTAAACTCACTGTTAACCAGAGACAGTCCCCTATAGGCTGCTGTAAACTCACTGTTAACCAGAGACAGTCCCCTATAGGCTGCTGTAAACTCACTGTTAACCAGAGACAGTCCCCTATAGGCTGCTGTAAACTCACTGTTAACCAGAGACAGTCCTATAGGCCGCTGTAAACTCACTGTTAACCAGAGACAGTCCCCTATAGGCTGCTGTAAACTCACTGTTAACCAGAGACAGTCCCCTATAGGCTGCTGTAAACTCACTGTTAACCAGAGACAGTCCCCTATATGCTGCTGTAAACTCCCTGTTAACCAGAGACAGTCCCCTATAGGCCGCTGTAAACTCACTGTTAACCAGAGACAGTCCCCTATAGGCTGCTGTAAACTCCCTGTTAACCAGAGACAGTCCACTATAGGCTGCTGTAAACTCCCTGTTAACCAGAGACAGTCCCCTATAGGCTGCTGTAAACTCACTGTTAATCAGAGACAGTCCCCTATAGGCTGCTGTAAACTCACTGTTAACCAGAGACAGTCCCCTATAGGCTGCTGTAAACTCACTGTTAACCAGAGACAGTCCCCTATAGGCTGCTGTAAACTCCCTGTTAACCAGAGACAGTCCTATAGGCTGCTGTAAACTCACTGTTAACCAGAGACAGTCCCCTATAGGCCGCTGTAAACTCACTGTTAACCAGAGACAGTCCCCTATAGGCTGCTGTAAACTCACTGTTAACCAGAGACAGTCCCCTATAGGCCGCTGTAAACTCACTGTTAACCAGAGACAGTCCCCTATAGGCTGCTGTAAACTCACTGTTAATCAGAGACAGTCCCCTATAGGCTGCTGTAAACTCACTGTTAACCAGAGACAGTCCTATAGGCCGCTGTAAACTCACTGTTAACCAGAGACAGTCCCCTATAGGCTGCTGTAAACTCACTGTTAACCAGAGACAGTCCCCTATAGGCTGCTGTAAACTCACTGTTAATCAGAGACAGTCCCCTATAGGCTGCTGTAAACTCACTGTTAACCAGAGACAGTCCCCTATAGGCTGCTGTAAACTCACTGTTAACCAGAGACAGTCCCCTATAGGCTGCTGTAAACTCACTGTTAACCACAGACAGTCCCCTATAGGCTGCTGTAAACTCACTGTTAGCCAGAGACAGTCCTATAGGCCGCTGTAAACTCACTGTTAACCAGAGACAGTCCCCTATAGGCCGCTGTAAACTCACTGTTAACCAGAGACAGTCCCCTATAGGCTGCTGTAAACTCACTGTTAACCAGAGACAGTCACCTATAGGCTGCTGTAAACTCACTGTTAAACAGAGACAGTCCCCTATAGGCTGCTGTAAACTCACTGTTAACCAGAGACAGTCCCCTATAGGCCGCTGTAAACTCACTGTTAACCAGAGACAGTCCCCTATAGGCTGCTGTAAACTCACTGTTAACCAGAGACAGTCCACTATAGGCTGCTGTAAACTCACTGTTAACCAGAGACAGTCCCCTATAGGCCGCTGTAAACTCACTGTTAACCAGAGACAGTCCCCTATAGGCTGCTGTAAACTCACTGTTAACCAGAGACAGTCCCCTATAGGCTGCTGTAAACTCACTGTTAACCAGAGACAGTCCCCTATAGGCTGCTGTAAACTCACTGTTAACCAGAGACAGTCCCCTAAAGGCTGCTGTAAACTCTCTGTTACCAAGAGACAGTCGCTATAGGCTGCTGTAAACTCACTGTTAACCAGAGACAGTCCCCTATAGGCCGCTGTAAACTCACTGTTAACCAGAGACAGTCCCCTATAGGCTGCTGTAAACTCACTGTTAACCAGAGACAGTCCTATAGGCCGCTGTAAACTCACTGTTAACCAGAGACAGTCCCCTATAGGCTGCTGTAAACTCACTGTTAACCAGAGACAGTCCCCTATAGGCTGCTGTAAACTCACTGTTAACCAGAGACAGTCCTATAGGCCACTGTAAACTCACTGTTAATCAGAGACAGTCCCTATAGGCTGCTGTAAACTCACTGTTAACCAGAGACAGTCCCCTATAGGCCGCTGTAAACTCACTGTTAACCAGAGACAGTCCCCTATAGGCTGCTGTAAACTCACTGTTAACCAGAGACAGTCCCCTATAGGCTGCTGTAAACTCACTGTTAACCAGAGACAGTCCCCTATAGGCTGCTGTAAACTCCCTGTTAACCAGAGACAGTCCCCTATAGGCTGCTGTAAACTCACTGTTAACCAGAGACAGTCCCCTATAGGCTGCTGTAAACTCACTGTTAACCAGAGACAGTCCCCTATATGCTGCTGTAAACTCCCTGTTAACCAGAGACAGTCCCCTATAGGCCGCTGTAAACTCACTGTTAACCAGAGACAGTCCCCTATAGGCCGCTGTAAACTCCCTGTTAACCAGAGACAGTCCCCTATAGGCTGCTGTAAACTCACTGTTAACAAGAGACAGTCCCCTATAGGCTGCTGTAAACTCACTGTTAACCAGAGACAGTCCCCTATAGGCTGCTGTACACTCTCTGTTAACCAGAGACAGTCCCCTATAGGCTGCTGTAAACTCACTGTTAATCAGAGACAGTCCCCTATAGGCTGCTGTACACTCTCTGTTAACCAGAGACAGTCCCCTATAGGCTGCTGTAAACTCACTGTTAACCAGAGACAGTCCCCTATAGGCTGCTGTAAACTCACTGTTAATCAGAGACAGTCCCCTATAGGCTGCTGTAAAATCACTGTTAACCAGAGACAGTCCCCTATAGGCTGCTGTAAACTCACTGTTAACCAGAGACAGTCCCCTATAGGCTGCTGTAAACTCACTGTTAACCAGAGACAGTCCCCTATAGGCTGCTGTAAACTCACTGTTAATCAGAGACAGTCCCCTATAGGCTGCTGTAAACTCACTGTTAACCACAGACAGTGCCCTATAGGCTGCTGTAAACTCACTGTTAATCAGAGACAGTCGCCTATAGGCTGCTGTAAACTCACTGTTAACCAGAGACAGTCCCCTATAGGCAGCTGTAAACTCACTGTTAACCAGAGACAGTCCCCTATAGGCTGCTGTAAACTCACTGTTAACCAGAGACAGTCCCCTATAGGCTGCTGTAAACTCACTGTTTACAAGAGACAGTCCCCTATAGGCTGCTGTAAACTCACTGTTAACCAGAGACAGTCCCCTATAGGCTGCTGTAAACTCACTGTTAACCAGAAACAGTCCACTATAGGCTGCTGTAAACTCACTGTTAACCAGAAACAGTCCACTATAGGCCGCTGTAAACTCACTGTTAACCAGAGACAGTCCCTATAGGCTGCTGTAAACTCACTGTTAATCAGAGACAGTCCCCTATAGGCTGCTGTAAACTCACTGTTAACCAGAGACAGTCCCCTATAGGCTGCTGTAAACTCACTGTTAACCAGAGACAGTCCCCTATAGGCTGCTGTAAACTCACTGTTAACCAGAGACAGTCCCCTATAGGCTGCTGTAAACTCCCTGTTAACCAGAGACAGTCGTATAGGCTGCTGTAAACTCACTGTTAACCAGAGACAGTCCCCTATAGGCAGCTGTAAACTCACTGTTAACCAGAGACAGTCCCCTATAGGCTGCTGTAAACTCACTGTTAACCAGAGACAGTCCCCTATAGGCTGCTGTAAACTCACTGTTTACAAGAGACAGTCCCCTATAGGCTGCTGTAAACTCACTGTTAACCAGAGACAGTCCCCTATAGGCCGCTGTAAACTCACTGTTAACCAGAGACAGTCCCCTATAGGCTGCTGTAAACTCACTGTTAACCAGAGACAGTCCACTATAGGCTGCTGTAAACTCACTGTTAACCAGAGACAGTCCTATAGGCTGCTGTAAACTCACTGTTAATCAGAGACAGTCCTATAGGCTGCTGTAAACTCACTGTTAACCAGAGACAGTCCCCTATAGGCTGCTGTAAACTCACTGTTAACCAGAGACAGTCCCCTATAGGCTGCTGTAAACTCACTGTTAACCAGAGACAGTCCCCTATAGGCTGCTGTAAACTCTCTGTTACCCAGAGACAGTCCCTATAGGCTGCTGTAAACTCACTGTTAACCAGAGACAGTCCCCTATAGGCCGCTGTAAACTCACTGTTAACCAGAGACAGTCCCCTATAGGCTGCTGTAAACTCACTGTTAACCAGAGACAGTCCTATAGGCCGCTGTAAACTCACTGTTAATCAGAGACAGTCCCCTATAGGCTGCTGTAAACTCACTGTTAACCAGAGACAGTCCCCTATAGGCTGCTGTAAACTCACTGTTAACCAGAGACAGTCCTATAGGCCGCTGTAAACTCACTGTTAACCAGAGACAGTCCCCTATAGGCTGCTGTAAACTCACTGTTAACCAGAGACAGTCCCCTATAGGCTGCTGTAAACTCACTGTTAATCAGAGACAGTCCCCTATAGGCTGCTGTAAACTCACTGTTAATCAGAGACAGTCCCCTATAGGCTGCTGTAAACTCACTGTTAACCAGAGACAGTCCCCTATAGGCTGCTGTAAACTCACTGTTAACCAGAGACAGTCCCCTATAGGCTGCTGTAAACTCACTGTTAACCACAGACAGTCCCCTATAGGCTGCTGTAAACTCACTGTTAACCAGAGACAGTCCCCTATAGGCTGCTGTAAACTCACTGTTTACAAGAGACAGTCCCCTATAGGCTGCTGTAAACTCACTGTTAACCAGAGACAGTCCCCTATAGGCTGCTGTAAACTCACTGTTAACCAGAGACAGTCCCCTATAGGCTGCTGTAAACTCACTGTTAACCAGAGACAGTCCCCTATAGGCCGCTGTAAACTCCCTGTTAATCAGAGACAGTCCTATAGGCTGCTGTAAACTCACTGTTAACCAGAGACAGTCCCCTATAGGCCGCTGTAAACTCACTGTTAACCAGAGACAGTCCCCTATAGGCTGCTGTAAACTCACTGTTAACCAGAGACAGTCCCCTATAGGCTGCTGTAAACTCACTGTTAACCAGAGACAGTCCCCTATAGGCTGCTGTAAACTCACTGTTAATAAGAGACAGTCCCCTATAGGCTGCTGTAAACTCACTGTTAATCAGAGACAGTCCCCTATAGGCTGCTGTAAACTCACTGTTAATCAGAGACAGTCGTATTGGCTGCTGTAAACTCACTGTTAACCAGAGACAGTCCCCTATAGGCCGCTGTAAACTCACTGTTAACCAGAGACAGTCCCCTATAGGCTGATGTAAACTCACATGTTATTCACTTAGTCTGGTGACTGGTTGGTTTCATGTTATTCACTTAGTCTGGTGACTGGTTGGTTTTATAAATATGTTATTCACTTATGCTGGTGACTGGTTGGTTTTATAAGGATGTTATTCACTTAGTCTGGTGACTGGTTGGTTTTATGTTATTCACTTAGTCTGGTGACTGGTTGGTTTTATGTTATTCACTTAGTCTGGTGACTGGTTGGTTTTATGTTATTCACTTAGTCTGGTGACTGGTTGGTTTCATGTTATTCACTTAGTCTGGTGACTGGTTGGTTTTATGTTATTCACAGTCTGGTGACTGGTTGGTTTTAAGTTATTCACTTAGTCTGGTGACTGGTTGGTTTTAAGTTATTCACTTAGTCTGGTGACTGGTTGGTTTTATAAGGATGTTATTCACTTAGTCTGGTGACTGGTTGGTTTCATGTTATTCACTTAGTCTGGTGACTTGTTGGTTTCATGTTATTCACTTAGTCTGGTGACTGGTTGGTTTCATGTTATTCACTTAGTCTAGTGACTTGTTGGTTTCATGTTATTCACTTAGTCTGGTGACTGGTTGGTTTCATGTTATTCACTTAGTCTGGTGACTGGTTGGTTTCATGTTATTCACTTAGACTGGTGACTGGTTGGTTTCATGTTATTCACTTAGTCTGGTGACTGGTTGGTTTCATGTTATTCACTTAGTCTGGTGACTGGTTGGTTTCATGTTATTCACTTAGTCTGGTGACTGGTTGGTTTCATGTTATTCACTTACTCTAGTGACTGGTTGGTTTCATGTTATTCACTTAGTCTAGTGACTTGTTGGTTTCATGTTATTCACTTAGTCTGGTGACTGGTTGGTTTCATGTTATTCACTTAGTCTGGTGACTGGTTGGTTTTATAAATATGTTATTCACTTATGCTGGTGACTGGTTGGTTTTATAAATATTTTATTCACTTAGTCTGGTGACTGGTTGGTTTTATAAGGATGTTATTCACTTAGTCTGGTGACTGGTTGGTTTTATGTTATTCACTTAGTCTGGTGACTGGTTGGTTTTATGTTATTCACTTAGTCTGGTGACTGGTTGGTTTTATAAGGATGTTATTCACTTAGTCTGGTGACTGGTTGGTTTTATGTTATTCACTTAGTCTGGTGACTGGTTGGTTTTATGTTATTCACTTAGTCTGGTGACTGGTTGGTTTCATGTTATTCACTTAGTCTGGTGACTGGTTGGTTTTATGTTATTCACTTAGTCTGGTGACTGGTTGGTTTTAAGTTATTCACTAAGTCTGGTGACTGGTTGGTTTTATAAGGATGTTATTCACTTAGTCTGGTGACTGGTTGGTTTCATGTTATTCACTTAGTCTGGTGACTGGTTGGTTTCATGTTATTCACTTAGTCTGGTGACTGGTTGGTTTCATGTTATTCACTTAGTCTAGTGACTTGTTGGTTTCATGTTATTCACTTAGTCTGGTGACTGGTTGGTTTCATGTTATTCACTTAGTCTGGTGACTGGTTGGTTTCATGTTATTCACTTAGTCTGGTGACTGGTTGGTTTTATAAATATGTTATTCACTTATGCTGGTGACTGGTTGGTTTTATAAGGATGTTATTCACTTAGTCTGGTGACTGGTTGGTTTTATGTTATTCACTTAGTCTGGTGACTGGTTGGTTTTATTTTATTCACTTAGTCTGGTGACTGGTTGGTTTTATGTTATTCACTTAGTCTGGTGACTGGTTGGTTTTATGTTATTCACTTAGTCTGGTGACTGGTTGGTTTTATAAGAACGTTATTCACTTAGTCTGGTGACTGGTTGGTTTTATGTTATTCACTTAGTCTGGTGACTGGTTGGTTTTATAAGAACGTTATTGACTTAGTCTGGTGACTGGTTGGTTTCATGTTATTCACTTAGTCTGGTGACTGGTTGGTTTCATGTTATTCACTTATTCTAGTGACTGGTTGGTTTTATAAGGACGTTATTCACTTAGTCTGGTGACTGGTTGGTTTTATGTTATTCACTTAGTCTGGTGACTGGTTGGTTTTATAAGGACGTTATTCACTTATGCTGGTGACTGGTTGGTTTTATGTTATTCACTTAGTCTGATGACTGGTTGGTTTCATGTTATTAACTTAGTCTGGTGACTGGTTGGTTTCATGTTATTCACTTAGTCTGGTGACTGGTTGGTTTCATGTTATTCACTTAGTCTGGTGACTGGTTGGTTTCATGTTATTCACTTAGTCTGGTGACTGGTTGGTTTCATGTTATTCACTTAGTCTGGTGACTGGTTGGTTTCATGTTATTCACTTAGTCTGGTGACTAGTTGGTTTCATGTTATTCACTTAGTCTGGTGACTAGTTGGTTTCATGTTATTCACTTAGTCTGGTGACTGGTTGGTTTCATGTTATTCACTTAGTCTAGTGACTTGTTGGTTTCATGTTATTCACTTAGTCTGGTGACTGGTTGGTTTCATGTTATTCACTTAGTCTGGTGACTGGTTGGTTTTATAAATATGTTATTCACTTATGCTGGTGACTGGTTGGTTTTAGAAATATGTTATTCACTTAGTCTGGTGACTGGTTGGTTTTATAAGGATGTTATTCACTTAGTCTGGTGACTGGTTGGTTTTATGTTATTCACTTAGTCTGGTGACTGGTTGGTTTTATGTTATTCACTTAGTCTGGTGACTGGTTGGTTTTATGTTATTCACTTAGTCTGGTGACTGGTTGGTTTCATGTTATTCACTTAGTCTGGTGACTGGTTGGTTTCATGTTATTCACTTAGTCTGGTGACTTGTTGGTTTCATGTTATTCACTTAGTCTGGTGACTGGTTGGTTTCATGTTATTCACTTAGTCTAGTGACTTGTTGGTTTCATGTTATTCACTTAGTCTGGTGACTGGTTGGTTTCAGGTTATTCACTTAGTCTGGTGACTGGTTGGTTTCATGTTATTCACTTAGTCTGGTGACTGGTTGGTTTCATGTTATTCACTTAGTCTGGTGACTGGTTGGTTTCATGTTATTCACTTAGTCTGGTGACTGGTTGGTTTCATGTTATTCACTTAGTCTGGTGACTGGTTGGTTTCATGTTATTCACTTAGTCTAGTGACTTGTTGGTTTCATGTTATTCACTTAGTCTGGTGACTGGTTGGTTTCATGTTATTCACTTAGTCTGGTGACTGGTTGGTTTTATAAATATGTTATTCACTTATGCTGGTGACTGGTTGGTTTTATAAATATGTTCTTCACTTAGTCTGGTGACTGGTTGGTTTTATAAGGATGTTATTCACTTAGTCTGGTGACTGGTTGGTTTTATGTTATTCACTTAGTCTGGTGACTGGTTGGTTTTATGTTATTCACTTAGTCTGGTGACTGGTTGGTTTTATAAGAATGTTATTCACTTAGTCTGGTGACTGGTTGGTTTTATGTTATTCACTTAGTCTGGTGACTGGTTGGTTTTATGTTATTCACTTGGTCTGGTGACTGGTTGGTTTCATGTTATTCACTTAGTCTGGTGACTGGTTGGTTTTATGTTATTCACTTAGTCTGGTGACTGGTTGGTTTTAAGTTATTCACTTAGTCTGGTGACTGGTTGGTTTTAAGTTATTCACTAAGTCTGGTGACTGGTTGGTTTTATAAGGATGTTATTCACTTAGTCTGGTGACTGGTTGGTTTCATGTTATTCACTTAGTCTGGTGACTGGTTGGTTTCATGTTATTCACTTAGTCTGGTGACTGGTTGGTTTCATGTTATTCACTTAGTCTAGTGACTTGTTGGTTTCATGTTATTCACTTAGTCTGGTGACTGGTTGGTTTCATGTTATTCACTTAGTCTGGTGACTGGTTGGTTTCATGTTATTCACTTAGTCTGGTGACTGGTTGGTTTTATAAATATGTTATTCACTTATGCTGGTGACTGGTTGGTTTTATAAGGATGTTATTCACTTAGTCTGGTGACTGGTTGGTTTTATGTTATTCACTTAGTCTGGTGACTGGTTGGTTTTATTATATTCACTTAGTCTGGTGACTGGTTGGTTTTATGTTATTCACTTAGTCTGGTGACTGGTTGGTTTTATGTTATTCACTTAGTCTGGTGACTGGTTGGTTTTATGTTATTCACTTAGTCTGGTGACTGGTTGGTTTTATAAGAACGTTATTCACTTAGTCTGGTGACTGGTTGGTTTTATGTTATTCACTTAGTCTGGTGACTGGTTGGTTTTATAAGAACGTTATTGACTTAGTCTGGTGACTGGTTGGTTTCATGTTATTCACTTAGTCTGGTGACTGGTTGGTTTCATGTTATTCACTTATTCTAGTGACTGGTTGGTTTCAGGTTATTCACTTAGTCTGGTGACTGGTTGGTATTATAAGGGCGTTATTCACCTTGTCTGGTTACTGGTTGGTTTTATAAGGACGTTATTCACTTAGTCTGGTGACTGGTTGGTTTTATGTTATTCACTTAGTCTGGTGACTGGTTGGTTTTATAAGGATGTTATTCACTTAGTCTGGTGACTGGTTGGTTTCATGTTATTCACTTAGTCTGGTGACTGGTTGGTTTCATGTTATTCACTTAGTCTGGTGACTGGTTGGTTTCATGTTATTCACTTAGTCTGGTGACTTGTTGGTTTCATGTTATTCACTTAGTCTGGTGACTGGTTGGTTTCATGTTATTCACTTAGTCTAGTGACTTGTTGGTTTCATGTTATTCACTTAGTCTGGTGACTGGTTGGTTTCATGTTATTCACTTAGTCTGGTGACTGGTTGGTTTCATGTTATTCACTTAGTCTGGTGACTGGTTGGTTTCATGTTATTCACTTAGTCTGGTGACTGGTTGGTTTCATGTTATTCACTTAGTCTAGTGACTTGTTGGTTTCATGTTATTCACTTAGTCTGGTGACTGGTTGGTTTCATGTTATTCACTTAGTCTGGTGACTGGTTGGTTTTATAAATATGTTATTCACTTATGCTGGTGACTGGTTGGTTTTATAAATATGTTATTCACTTAGTCTGGTGACTGGTTGGTTTTATAAGGATGTTATTCACTTAGTCTGGTGACTGGTTGGTTTTATGTTATTCACTTAGTCTGGTGACTGGTTGGTTTTATAAGGATGTTATTCACTTAGTCTGGTGACTGGTTGGTTTTATGTTATTCACTTAGTCTGGTGACTGGTTGGTTTTATGTTATTCACTTGGTCTGGTGACTGGTTGGTTTCATGTTATTCACTTAGTCTGGTGACTGGTTGGTTTTATGTTATTCACTTAGTCTGGTGACTGGTTGGTTTTAAGTTATTCACTTAGTCTGGTGACTGGTTGGTTTTATAAGGATGTTATTCACTTAGTCTGGTGACTGGTTGGTTTCATGTTATTCACTTATGCTGGTGACTGGTTGGTTTCATGTTATTCACTTAGTCTGGTGACTGGTTGGTTTCATGTTATTCACTTAGTCTAGTGACTTGTTGGTTTCATGTTATTCACTTAGTCTGGTGACTGGTTGGTTTCATGTTATTCACTTAGTCTGGTGACTGGTTGGTTTCATGTTATTCACTTAGTCTGGTGACTGGTTGGTTTTATAAATATGTTATTCACTTATGCTGGTGACTGGTTGGTTTTATAAGGATGTTATTCACTTAGTCTGGTGACTGGTTGGTTTTATGTTATTCACTTAGTCTGGTGACTGGTTGGTTTTATTTTATTCACTTAGTCTGGTGACTGGTTGGTTTTATGTTATTCACTTAGTCTGGTGACTGGTTGGTTTTATGTTATTCACTTAGTCTGGTGACTGGTTGGTTTTATGTTATTCACTTAGTCTGGTGACTGGTTGGTTTTATAAGAACGTTATTCACTTAGTCTGGTGACTGGTTGGTTTTATGTTATTCACTTAGTCTGGTGACTGGTTGGTTTTATAAGAACGTTATTGACTTAGTCTGGTGACTGGTTGGTTTCATGTTATTCACTTAGTCTGGTGACTGGTTGGTTTCATGTTATTCACTTATTCTAGTGACTGGTTGGTTTCAGGTTATTCACTTAGTCTGGTGACTGGTTGGTATTATAAGGGCGTTATTCACCTTGTCTGGTTACTGGTTGGTTTTATAAGGACGTTATTCACTTAGTCTGGTGACTGGTTGGTTTTATGTTATTCACTTAGTCTGGTGACTGGTTGGTTTTATAAGGATGTTATTCACTTAGTCTGGTGACTTGTTGGTTTCATGTTATTCACTTAGTCTGGTGACTGGTTGGTTTCATGTTATTCACTTAGTCTGGTGACTGGTTGGTTTCATGTTATTCACTTAGTCTGGTGACTGGTTGGTTTCATGTTATTCACTTAGTCTGGTGACTGGTTGGTTTCATGTTATTCACTTAGTCTGGTGACTGGTTGGTTTCATCTTATTCACTTAGTCTGGTGACTGGTTGGTTTCATGTTATTCACTTAGTCTAGTGACTTGTTGGTTTCATGTTATTCACTTAGTCTGGTGACTGGTTGGTTTTATGTTATTCACTTAGTCTGGTGACTGGTTGGTTTTATAAGGATGTTATTCACTTAGTCTGGTGACTGGTTGGTTTTATGTTATTCACTTAGTCTGGTGACTGGTTGGTTTTATGTTATTCACTTAGTCTGGTGACTGGTTGGTTTCATGTTATTCACTTAGTCTGGTGACTGGTTGGTTTTATGTTATTCACTTAGTCTGGTGACTGGTTGGTTTTAAGTTATTCACTTAGTCTGGTGACTGGTTGGTTTTAAGTTATTCACTAAGTCTGGTGACTGGTTGGTTTCATGTTATTCACTTAGTCTGGTGACTGGTTGGTTTTATGTTATTCACTTAGTCTGGTGACTGGTTGGTTTCATGTTATTCACTTAGTCTGGTGACTATTTGGTTTCATGTTATTCACTTAGTCTAGTGACTTGTTGGTTTCATGTTATTCACTTAGTCTGGTGACTGGTTGGTTTCATGTTATTCACTTAGTCTGGTGACTGGTTGGTTTTATAAATATGTTATTCACTTATGCTGGTGACTGGTTGGTTTTATAAATATGTTATTCACTTAGTCTGGTGACTGGTTGGTTTTATAAGGATGTTATTCACTTAGTCTGGTGACTGGTTGGTTTTATGTTATTCACTTAGTCTGGTGACTGGTTGGTTTTATGTTATTCACTTAGTCTGGTGACTGGTTGGTTTCATGTTATTCACTTAGTCTGGTGACTGGTTGGTTTTATGTTATTCACTTAGTCTGGTGACTGGTTGGTTTTATAAGGGCGTTATTCACCTTGTCTGGTTACTGGTTGGTTTTATAAGGACGTTATTCACTTAGTCTGGTGACTGGTTGGTTTTATGTTATTCACTTAGTCTGGTGACTGGTTGGTTTTATAAGGATGTTATTCACTTAGTCTGGTGACTGGTTGGTTTCATGTTATTCACTTAGTCTGGTGACTGGTTGGTTTCATGTTATTCACTTAGTCTGGTGACTGGTTGGTTTCATGTTATTCACTTAGTCTGGTGACTTGTTGGTTTCATGTTATTCACTTAGTCTGGTGACTGGTTGGTTTCATGTTATTCACTTAGTCTAGTGACTTGTTGGTTTCATGTTATTCACTTAGTCTGGTGACTGGTTGGTTTCATGTTATTCACTTAGTCTGGTGACTGGTTGGTTTCATGTTATTCACTTAGTCTGGTGACTGGTTGGTTTTATAAGGATGTTATTCACTTAGTCTGGTGACTGGTTGGTTTTATGTTATTCACTTAGTCTGGTGACTGGTTGGTTTTATGTTATTCACTTAGTCTGGTGACTGGTTGGTTTCATGTTATTCACTTAGTCTGGTGACTGGTTGGTTTTATGTTATTCACTTAGTCTGGTGACTGGTTGGTTTTAAGTTATTCACTTAGTCTGGTGACTGGTTGGTTTTAAGTTATTCACTAAGTCTGGTGACTGGTTGGTTTCATGTTATTCACTTAGTCTGGTGACTGGTTGGTTTTATGTTATTCACTTAGTCTGGTGACTGGTTGGTTTCATGTTATTCACTTAGTCTGGTGACTGGTTGGTTTTATGTTATTCACTTAGTCTGGTGACTGGTTGGTTTTAAGTTATTCACTTAGTCTGGTGACTGGTTGGTTTTAAGTTATTCACTAAGTCTGGTGACTGGTTGGTTTTATTTTATTCACTTAGTCTGGTGACTGGTTGGTTTTAAGTTATTCACTAAGTCTGGTGACTGGTTGGTTTTATAAGGATGTTATTCACTTAGTCTGGTGACTGGTTGGTTTCATGTTATTCACTTAGTCTGGTGACTGGTTGGTTTCATGTTATTCACTTAGTCTGGTGACTGGTTGGTTTCATGTTATTCACTTAGTCTAGTGACTTGTTGGTTTCATGTTATTCACTTAGTCTGGTGACTGGTTGGTTTCATGTTATTCACTTAGTCTGGTGACTGGTTGGTTTTATAAGGATGTTATTCACTTAGTCTGGTGACTGGTTGGTTTTATGTTATTCACTTAGTCTGGTGACTGGTTGGTTTTATGTTATTCACTTAGTCTGGTGACTGGTTGGTTTTATAAGGATGTTATTCACTTAGTCTGGTGACTGGTTGGTTTTATGTTATTCACTTAGTCTGGTGACTGGTTGGTTATATGTTATTCACTTAGTCTGGTGACTGGTTGGTTTCATGTTATTCACTTAGTCTGGTGACTGGTTGGTTTTATGTTATTCACTTAGTCTGGTGACTGGTTGGTTTTAAGTTATTCACTTAGTCTGGTGACTGGTTGGTTTTAAGTTATTCACTAAGTCTGGTGACTGGTTGGTTTTATAAGGATGTTATTCACTTAGTCTGGTGACTGGTTGGTTTCATGTTATTCACTTAGTCTGGTGACTGGTTGGTTTCATGTTATTCACTTAGTCTAGTGACTTGTTGGTTTCATGTTATTCACTTAGTCTGGTGACTGGTTGGTTTCATGTTATTCACTTAGTCTGGTGACTGGTTGGTTTCATGTTATTCACTTAGTCTGGTGACTGGTTGGTTTTATTTTATTCACTTAGTCTGGTGACTGGTTGGTTTTATGTTATTCACTTAGTCTGGTGACTGGTTGGTTTTATGTTATTCACTTAGTCTGGTGACTGGTTGGTTTTATAAGAACGTTATTCACTTAGTCTGGTGACTGGTTGGTTTTATGTTATTCACTTAGTCTGGTGACTGGTTGGTTTTATAAGAACTTTATTGACTTAGTCTGGTGACTGGTTGGTTTCATGTTATTCACTTAGTCTGGTGACTGGTTGGTTTCATGTTATTCACTTATTCTAGTGACTGGTTGGTTTTATAAGGACGTTATTCACTTAGTCTGGTGACTGGTTGGTTTTATGTTATTCACTTAGTCTGGTGACTGGTTGGTTTCATGTTATTCACTTAGTCTGGTGACTGGTTGGTATTATAAGGGCGTTATTCACCTTGTCTGGTTACTGGTTGGTTTTATAAGGACGTTATTCACTTAGTCTGGTGACTGGTTGGTTTTATGTTATTCACTTAGTCTGGTGACTGGTTGGTTTTATAAGGACGTTATTCACTTATGCTGGTGACTGGTTGGTTTTATGTTATTCACTTAGTCTAGTGACTTGTTGGTTTCATGTTATTCACTTAGTCTGGTGACTGGTTGGTTTCATGTTATTCACTTATTCTGGTGACTGGTTGGTTTCATGTTATTCACTTAGTCTGGTGACTGGTTGGTTTTATAAGGGCGTTATTGACTTAGTCTGGTTACTGGTTGGTTTTATAAGGAAGTTATTCACTTAGTCTGGTGACTGGTTGGTTTTATGTTATTCACTTATTCTGGTGACTGGTTGGTTTTATAAGGACGTTATTCACTTATGCTGGTGACTGGTTGGTTTCATGTTATTCACTTAGTCTGGTGACTGGATGGTTTCACGTTATTCAATTAGTCTGGTGACTGGTTGGTTTTATAAGGACGTTATTCACTTAGTCTGGGGACTGGTGGGTTTCATGTTATTCACTTAGTCTGGTGACTGGTTGGTTTTATAAGGACGTTATTCACTTATGCTGGTGACTGGTTGGTTTTATGTTATTCACTTAGTCTGATGACTGGTTGGTTTCATGTTTTTCACTTAGTCTGGTGACTGGTTGGTTTCATGTTATTCACTTAGTCTGGTGACTGTTTGGTTTCATGTTATTCACTTAGTCTGGTGACTGGTTGGTTTCATGTTATTCACTTAGTCTGGTGACTGGTTGGTTTCATGTTATTCACTTAGTCTGGTGACTGGTTGGTTTCATGTTATTCACTTAGTCTGGTGACTGGTTGGTTTTATAAGGATGTTATTCACTTAGTCTGGTGACTGGTTGGTTTCATGTTATTCACTTAGTCTGGTGACTGGTTGGTTTTATAAGGATGTTATTCACTTAGTCTGGTGACTGGTTGGTTTTATAAGGACGTTATTCACAGTCTGGTGACTGGTTGGTTTTATAAGGACGTTATTCACAAGTCTGGTGACTGGTTGGTTTCACGTTATTCACTTAGTCTGGTGACTGGTTGGGTTTATAAGGATGTCATTCACTTAGTCTGGTGACTGGTTGGTTTCATGTTATTCACTTAGTCTGGTGACTGGTTGGTTTTATAAGGACGTTATTCACTTAGTCTGGTGACTGGTTGGTTTTATGTTATTCATTTAGTCTGGTGACTGTTTGGTTTTATAAGAAGGTTATTCAGTTAGTCTGGTGACTGGTTGGTTTTATGTTATTCACTTATTCTGGTGACTGGTTGGTTTTATAAGGACATTATTCACTTATGCTGGTGACTGGTTGGTTTCATGTTATTCACTTAGTTTGGTGACTGGTTGGTTTCACGTTATTCACTTAGTCTGGTGACTGGTTGGTTTCATGTTATTCACTTAGTCTGGTGACTGGTTGGTTTTATAAGGACGTTATTCACTTAGTCTGGGGACTGGTGGGTTTCATGTTATTCACTTAGTCTGGTGACTGGTTGGTTTTATAAGGACGTTATTCACTTAGTCTGGTGACTGGTTGGTTTTATGTTATTCACTTAGTCTGGTGACTGGTTGGTTTTATAAGGACGTTATTCACTTATGCTGGTGACTGGTTGGTTTTATGTTATTCACTTAGTCTGATGACTGGTTGGTTTCATGTTATTCACTTAGTCTGGTGACTGGATGGTTTCATGTTATTCACTTAGTCTGGTGACTGGTTGGTTTCATGTTATTCACTTAGTCTGGTGACTGGTTGGTTTCATGTTATTCACTTAGTCTGGTGACTGGTTGGTTTCATGTTATTCACTTAGTCTGGTGACTGGTTGGTTTCATGTTATTCACTTAGTCTGGTGACTGGTTGGTTTTATAAGAATGTTATTCACTTAGTCTGGTGACTGGTTGGTTTCATGTTATTCACTTAGTCTGGTGACTGGTTGGTTTTATAAGGATGTTATTCACTTAGTCTGGTGACAGGTTGGTTTTATAAGGACGTTATTCACTTAGTCTGGTGACTGGTTGGTTTCATGTTATTCACTTAGTCTGGGGATTGGTTGGTTTTATAAGGATGTTATTCACTTAGTCTGGGGACTGGTTGGTTTCATGTTATTCACTTAGTCTGGTGACTGGTTGGTTTCATGTTATTCACTTAGTCTGGTGACTGGTTGGTTTCATGTTATTCACTTAGTCTGGTGACTGGTTGGTTTTATAAGGATGTTATTCACTTAGTGTGGTGACTGGTTGGTTTCATGTTATTCACTTAGTCTGGTGACTGGTTGGTTTTAAAAGGACGTTATTCACTTAGTCTGGTGACTGGTTTGTTTTATAAGGATGTTATTCACTTAGTCTGGTGACTGGTTAGCTTTATGTTATTCACTTAGTCTGGTGACTGGTTGGTTTCATGTTATTCAATTAGTCTGGTGACTGGTTGGTTTTATAAGAACATTATTCACTTAGTCTGGTGACTGGTTGGTTTTATGTTATTCACTTATGCTGGTGACTGGTTGGTTTTATAAGGACGTTATTCACTTAGTCTGGTGACTGGTTGGTTTTATAAGGATGTTATTCACTTAGTCTGGGGACTGGTTGGTTTCATGTTATTCACTTAGTCTGGTGACCGGTTGGTTTCATGTTATTCACTTATTCTAGTGACTGGTTGGTTTCAGGTTATTCACTTAGTCTGGTGACTGGTTGGTTTTATAAGGATGTTATTCACTTAGTCTGGTGACTGGTTGGTTTCATGTTATTCACTTAGTCTGGTGACTGGTTGGTTTTATAAGGACATTATTCACTTAGTCTGGGGACTGGTGGGTTTCATGTTATTCACTTAGTCTGGTGACTGGTTGGTTATATGAGGACGTTATTCACTTAGTCTGGTGACTGGTTGGTTTTATAAATATGTTATTCACTTATGCTGGTGACTGTTTGGTTTTATAAATATGTTATTCACTTAGTCTGGTGACTGGTTGGTTTTATAAGGATGTTATTCACTTAGTCTGGTGACTGGTTGGTTTTATGTTATTCACTTAGTCTGGTGACTGGTTGGTTTTATGTTATTCACTTAGTCTGGTGACTGGTTGGTTTTATAAGGATGTTATTCACTTAGTCTGGTGACTGGTTGGTTTTATGTTATTCACTTAGTCTAGTGACTTGTTGGTTTCATGTTATTCACTTAGTCTGGTGACTGGTTGGTTTCATGTTATTCACTTAGTCTGGTGACTGGTTGGTTTCATGTTATTCACTTAGTCTGGTGACTGGTTGGTTTCATGTTATTCACTTAGTCTGGTGACTGGTTGGTTTCATGTTATTCACTTAGTCTGGTGACTGGTTGGTTTCATGTTATTCACTTAGTCTGGTGACTGGTTGGTTTCATGTTATTCACTTAGTCTGGTGACTGGTTGGTTTTATAAGGATGTTATTCACTTAGTCTGGTGACAGGTTGGTTTTATAAGGATGTTATTCACTTAGTCTGGTGACTGGTTGGTTTTATGTTATTCACTTAGTCTGGTGACTGGTTGGTTTCATGTTATTCACTTAGTCTGGTGACTGGTTGGTTTCATGTTATTCACTTAGTCTAGTGACTTGTTGGTTTCATGTTATTCACTTAGTCTGGTGACTGGTTGGTTTCATGTTATTCACTTAGTCTGGTGACTGGTTGGTTTCATGTTATTCACTTAGTCTGGTGACTGGTTGGTTTCATGTTATTCACTTAGTCTGGTGACTGGTTGGTTTCATGTTATTCACTTAGTCTGGTGACTGGTTGGTTTCATGTTATTCACTTAGTCTGGTGACTGGTTGGTTTCATGTTATTCACTTAGTCTGGTGACTGGTTGGTTTTATAAGGATGTTATTCACTTAGTCTGGTGACAGGTTGGTTTTATAAGGACGTTATTCAATTAGTCTGGTGACTGGTTGGTTTCATGTTATTCACTTAGTCTGGGGATTGGTTGGTTTTATAAGGATGTTATTCACTTAGTCTGGGGACTGGTTGGTTTCATGTTATTCACTTAGTCTGGTGACTGGTTGGTTTCATGTTATTCACTTAGTCTGGTGACTGGTTGGTTTCATGTTATTCACTTAGTCTGGTGACTGGTTGGTTTTATAAATATGTTATTCACTTATGCTGGTGACTGGTTGGTTTTATAAATATGTTATTCACTTAGTCTGGTGACTGGTTGGTTTTATAAGGATGTTATTCACTTAGTCTGGTGACTGGTTGGTTTTATGTTATTCACTTAGTCTGGTGACTGGTTGGTTTTATGTTATTCACTTAGTCTGGTGACTGGTTGGTTTTATAAGGATGTTATTCACTTAGTCTGGTGACTGGTTGGTTTTATGTTATTCACTTAGTCTGGTGACTGGTTGGTTTTATGTTATTCACTTAGTCTGGTGACTGGTTGGTTTCATGTTATTCACTTAGTCTGGTGAATGGTTGGTTTTATGTTATTCACTTAGTCTGGTGACTGGTTGGTTTCATGTTATTCACTTAGTCTGGTGACTGGTTGGTTTCATGTTATTCACTTAGTCTGGTGACTGGTTGGTTTCATGTTATTCACTTAGTCTGGTGACTGGTTGGTTTCATGTTATTCACTTAGTCTGGTGACTGGTTGGTTTCATGTTATTCACTTAGTCTGGTGACTGGTTGGTTTCATGTTATTCACTTAGTCTGGTGACTGGTTGGTTTTATAAGGATGTTATTCACTTAGTCTGGTGACAGGTTGGTTTTATAAGGACGTTATTCACTTAGTCTGGTGACTGGTTGGTTTCATGTTATTCACTTAGTCTGGGGATTGGTTGGTTTTATAAGGATGTTATTCACTTAGTCTGGGGACTGGTTGGTTTCATGTTATTCACTTAGTCTGGTGACTGGTTGGTTTCATGTTATTCACTTAGTCTGGTGACTGGTTGGTTTCATGTTATTCACTTAGTCTGGTGACTGGTTGGTTTTATAAGGATGTTATTCACTTAGTGTGGTGACTGGTTGGTTTCATGTTATTCACTTAGTCTGGTGACTGGTTGGTTTTAAAAGGACGTTATTCACTTAGTCTGGTGACTGGTTTGTTTTATAAGGATGTTATTCACTTAGTCTGGTGACTGGTTGGCTTTATGTTATTCACTTAGTCTGGTGACTGGTTGGTTTCATGTTATTCAATTAGTCTGGTGACTGGTTGGTTTTATAAGAACATTATTCACTTAGTCTGGTGACTGGTTGGTTTTATGTTATTCACTTATGCTGGTGACTGGTTGGTTTTATAAGGACGTTATTCACTTAGTCTGGTGACTGGTTGGTTTTATAAGGATGTTATTCACTTAGTCTGGGGACTGGTTGGTTTCATGTTATTCACTTAGTCTGGTGACCGGTTGGTTTCATGTTATTCACTTATTCTAGTGACTGGTTGGTTTCAGGTTATTCACTTAGTCTGGTGACTGGTTGGTTTTATAAGGATGTTATTCACTTAGTCTGGTGACTGGTTGGTTTCATGTTATTCACTTAGTCTGGTGACTGGTTGGTTTTATAAGGACATTATTCACTTAGTCTGGGGACTGGTGGGTTTCATGTTATTCACTTAGTCTGGTGACTGGTTGGTTATATGAGGACGTTATTCACTTAGTCTGGTGACTGGTTGGTTTTATAAGGACGTTATTCACTTATGCTGGTGACTGGTTGGTTTCATGTTATTCACTTAGTCTGGTGACTGGTTGGTTTCATGTTATTCACTTAGTCTGGTGACTGGTTGGTTTTATAAATATGTTATTCACTTATGCTGGTGACTGGTTGGTTTTATAAATATGTTATTCACTTAGTCTGGTGACTGGTTGGTTTTATAAGGATGTTATTCACTTAGTCTGGTGACTGGTTGGTTTTATGTTATTCACTTAGTCTGGTGACTGGTTGGTTTTATGTTATTCACTTAGTCTGGTGACTGGTTGGTTTCATGTTATTCACTTAGTCTGGTGAATGGTTGGTTTTATGTTATTCACTTAGTCTGGTGACTGGTTGGTTTCATGTTATTAACTTAGTCTGGTGACTGGTTGGTTTCATGTTATTCACTTAGTCTGGTGACTGGTTGGTTTCATGTTATTCACTTAGTCTAGTGACTTGTTGGTTTCATGTTATTCACTTAGTCTGGTGACTGGTTGGTTTCATGTTATTCACTTAGTCTGGTGACTGGTTGGTTTCATGTTATTCACTTAGTCTGGTGACTGGTTGGTTTTATAAATATGTTATTCACTTATGCTGGTGACTGGTTGGTTTTATAAGGATGTTATTCACTTAGTCTGGTGACTGGTTGGTTTTATGTTATTCACTTAGTCTGGTGACTGGTTGGTTTTATTTTATTCACTTAGTCTGGTGACTGGTTGGTTTTATGTTATTCACTTAGTCTGGTGACTGGTTGGTTTTATGTTATTCACTTAGTCTGGTGACTGGTTGGTTTTATGTTATTCACTTAGTCTGGTGACTGGTTGGTTTTATAAGAACGTTATTCACTTAGTCTGGTGACTGGTTGGTTTTATGTTATTCACTTAGTCTGGTGACTGGTTGGTTTTATAAGAACGTTATTGACTTAGTCTGGTGACTGGTTGGTTTCATGTTATTCACTTAGTCTGGTGACTGGTTGGTTTCATGTTATTCACTTATTCTAGTGACTGGTTGGTTTCAGGTTATTCACTTAGTCTGGTGACTGGTTGGTATTATAAGGGCGTTATTCACCTTGTCTGGTTACTGGTTGGTTTTATAAGGACGTTATTCACTTAGTCTGGTGACTGGTTGGTTTTATGTTATTCACTTAGTCTGGTGACTGGTTGGTTTTATAAGGATGTTATTCACTTAGTCTGGTGACTGGTTGGTTTCATGTTATTCACTTAGTCTGGTGACTGGTTGGTTTCATGTTATTCACTTAGTCTGGTGACTGGTTGGTTTCATGTTATTCACTTAGTCTGGTGACTTGTTGGTTTCATGTTATTCACTTAGTTTGGTGACTGGTTTGTTTCATGTTATTCACTTAGTCTAGTGACTTGTTGGTTTCATGTTATTCACTTAGTCTGGTGACTGGTTGGTTTCATGTTATTCACTTAGTCTGGTGACTGGTTGGTTTCATGTTATTCACTTAATCTGGTGACTGGTTGGTTTCATGTTATTCACTTAGTCTGGTGACTGGTTGGTTTCATGTTATTCACTTAGTCTGGTGACTGGTTGGTTTCATGTTATTCACTTAGTCTGGTGACTGGTTGGTTTCATGTTATTCACTTAGTCTAGTGACTTGTTGGTTTCATGTTATTCACTTAGTCTGGTGACTGGTTGGTTTTATGTTATTCACTTAGTCTGGTGACTGGTTGGTTTTATAAGGATGTTATTCACTTAGTCTGGTGACTGGTTGGTTTTATGTTATTCACTTAGTCTGGTGACTGGTTGGTTTTATGTTATTCACTTAGTCTGGTGACTGGTTGGTTTCATGTTATTCACTTAGTCTGGTGACTGGTTGGTTTTATGTTATTCACTTAGTCTGGTGACTGGTTGGTTTTAAGTTATTCACTTAGTCTGGTGACTGGTTGGTTTTAAGTTATTCACTAAGTCTGGTGACTGGTTGGTTTCATGTTATTCACTTAGTCTGGTGACTGGTTGGTTTCATGTTATTCACTTAGTCTGGTGACTGGTTGGTTTCATGTTATTCACTTAGTCTGGTGACTGGTTGGTTTCATGTTATTCACTTAGTCTAGTGACTTGTTGGTTTCATGTTATTCACTTAGTCTGGTGACTGGTTGGTTTCATGTTATTCACTTAGTCTGGTGACTGGTTGGTTTTATAAATATGTTATTCACTTATGCTGGTGACTGGTTGGTTTTATAAATATGTTATTCACTTAGTCTGGTGACTGGTTGGTTTTATAAGGATGTTATTCACTTAGTCTGGTGACTGGTTGGTTTTATGTTATTCACTTAGTCTGGTGACTGGTTGGTTTTATGTTATTCACTTAGTCTGGTGACTGGTTGGTTTCATGTTATTCACTTAGTCTGGTGACTGGTTGGTTTTATGTTATTCACTTAGTCTGGTGACTGGTTGGTTTTATAAGGGCGTTATTCACCTTGTCTGGTTACTGGTTGGTTTTATAAGGACGTTATTCACTTAGTCTGGTGACTGGTTGGTTTTATGTTATTCACTTAGTCTGGTGACTGGTTGGTTTTATAAGGATGTTATTCACTTAGTCTGGTGACTGGTTGGTTTCATGTTATTCACTTAGTCTGGTGACTGGTTGGTTTCATGTTATTCACTTAGTCTGGTGACTGGTTGGTTTTATGTTATTCACTTAGTCTGGTGACTGGTTGGTTTTAAGTTATTCACTTAGTCTGGTGACTGGTTGGTTTTAAGTTATTCACTAAGTCTGGTGACTGGTTGGTTTCATGTTATTCACTTAGTCTGGTGACTGGTTGGTTTCATGTTATTCACTTAGTCTGGTGACTGGTTGGTTTCATGTTATTCACTTAGTCTGGTGACTGGTTGGTTTCATGTTATTCACTTAGTCTAGTGACTTGTTGGTTTCATGTTATTCACTTAGTCTGGTGACTGGTTGGTTTCATGTTATTCACTTAGTCTGGTGACTGGTTGGTTTTATAAATATGTTATTCACTTATGCTGGTGACTGGTTGGTTTTATAAATATGTTATTCACTTAGTCTGGTGACTGGTTGGTTTTATAAGGATGTTATTCACTTAGTCTGGTGACTGGTTGGTTTTATGTTATTCACTTAGTCTGGTGACTGGTTGGTTTTATGTTATTCACTTAGTCTGGTGACTGGTTGGTTTTATAAGGATGTTATTCACTTAGTCTGGTGACTGGTTGGTTTTATGTTATTCACTTAGTCTGGTGACTGGTTGGTTATATGTTATTCACTTAGTCTGGTGACTGGTTGGTTTCATGTTATTCACTTAGTCTGGTGACTGGTTGGTTTTATGTTATTCACTTAGTCTGGTGACTGGTTGGTTTTAAGTTATTCACTTAGTCTGGTGACTGGTTGGTTTAAAGTTATTCACTAAGTCTGGTGACTGGTTGGTTTTATAAGGATGTTATTCACTTAGTCTGGTGACTGGTTGGTTTCATGTTATTCACTTAGTCTGGTGACTGGTTGGTTTCATGTTATTCACTTAGTCTGGTGACTGGTTGGTTTCATGTTATTCACTTAGTCTAGTGACTTGTTGGTTTCATGTTATTCACTTAGTCTGGTGACTGGTTGGTTTCATGTTATTCACTTAGTCTGGTGACTGGTTGGTTTCATGTTATTCACTTAGTCTGGTGACTGGTTGGTTTTATTTTATTCACTTAGTCTGGTGACTGGTTGGTTTTATGTTATTCACTTAGTCTGGTGACTGGTTGGTTTTATGTTATTCACTTAGTCTGGTGACTGGTTGGTTTTATGTTATTCACTTAGTCTGGTGACTGGTTGGTTTTATAAGAACGTTATTCACTTAGTCTGGTGACTGGTTGGTTTTATGTTATTCACTTAGTCTGGTGACTGGTTGGTTTTATAAGAACGTTATTGACTTAGTCTGGTGACTGGTTGGTTTCATGTTATTCACTTAGTCTGGTGACTGGTTGGTTTCATGTTATTCACTTATTCTAGTGACTGGTTGGTTTTATAAGGACGTTATTCACTTAGTCTGGTGACTGGTTGGTTTTATGTTATTCACTTAGTCTGGTGACTGGTTGGTTTCATGTTATTCACTTATTCTAGTGACTGGTTGGTTTCAGGTTATTCACTTAGTCTGGTGACTGGTTGGTATTATAAGGGCGTTATTCACCTTGTCTGGTTACTGGTTGGTTTTATAAGGACGTTATTCACTTAGTCTGGTGACTGGTTGGTTTTATGTTATTCACTTAGTCTGGTGACTGGTTGGTTTTATAAGGACGTTATTCACTTATGCTGGTGACTGGTTGGTTTTATGTTATTCACTTAGTCTAGTGACTTGTTGGTTTCATGTTATTCACTTAGTCTGGTGACTGGTTGGTTTCATGTTATTCACTTATTCTGGTGACTGGTTGGTTTCATGTTATTCACTTAGTCTGGTGACTGGTTGGTTTTATAAGGGCGTTATTGACTTAGTCTGGTTACTGGTTGGTTTTATAAGGAAGTTATTCACTTAGTCTGGTGACTGGTTGGTTTTATGTTATTCACTTATTCTGGTGACTGGTTGGTTTTATAAGGACGTTATTCACTTATGCTGGTGACTGGTTGGTTTCATGTTATTCACTTAGTCTGGTGACTGGATGGTTTCACGTTATTCAATTAGTCTGGTGACTGGTTGGTTTTATAAGGACGTTATTCACTTAGTCTGGGGACTGGTGGGTTTCATGTTATTCACTTAGTCTGGTGACTGGTTGGTTTTATAAGGACGTTATTCACTTATGCTGGTGACTGGTTGGTTTTATGTTATTCACTTAGTCTGATGACTGGTTGGTTTCATGTTATTCACTTAGTCTGGTGACTGGTTGGTTTCATGTTATTCACTTAGTCTGGTGACTGTTTTGTTTCATGTTATTCACTTAGTCTGGTGACTGGTTGGTTTCATGTTATTCACTTAGTCTGGTGACTGGTTGGTTTCATGTTATTCACTTAGTCTGGTGACTGGTTGGTTTCATGTTATTCACTTAGTCTGGTGACTGGTTGGTTTTATAAGGATGTTATTCACTTAGTCTGGTGACTGGTTGGTTTCATGTTATTCACTTAGTCTGGTGACTGGTTGGTTTTATAAGGATGTTATTCACTTAGTCTGGTGACTGGTTGGTTTTATAAGGACGTTATTCACAGTCTGGTGACTGGTTGGTTTTATAAGGACGTTATTCACAAGTCTGGTGACTGGTTGGTTTCACGTTATTCACTTAATCTGGTGACTGGTTGGGTTTATAAGGATGTCATTCACTTAGTCTGGTGACTGGTTGGTTTCATGTTATTCACTTAGTCTGGTGACTGGTTGGTTTTATAAGGACGTTATTCACTTAGTCTGGTGACTGGTTGGTTTTATGTTATTCATTTAGTCTGGTGACTGTTTGGTTTTATAAGAAGGTTATTCAGTTAGTCTGGTGACTGGTTGGTTTTATGTTATTCACTTATTCTGGTGACTGGTTGGTTTTATAAGGACATTATTCACTTATGCTGGTGACTGGTTGGTTTCATGTTATTCACTTAGTTTGGTGACTGGTTGGTTTCACGTTATTCACTTAGTCTGGTGACTGGTTGGTTTCATGTTATTCACTTAGTCTGGTGACTGGTTGGTTTTATAAGGACGTTATTCACTTAGTCTGGGGACTGGTGGGTTTCATGTTATTCACTTAGTCTGGTGACTGGTTGGTTTTATAAGGACGTTATTCACTTAGTCTGGTGACTGGTTGGTTTTATGTTATTCACTTAGTCTGGTGACTGGTTGGTTTTATAAGGACGTTATTCACTTATGCTGGTGACTGGTTGGTTTTATGTTATTCACTTAGTCTGATGACTGGTTGGTTTCATGTTATTCACTTAGTCTGGTGACTGGATGGTTTCATGTTATTCACTTAGTCTGGTGACTGGTTGGTTTCATGTTATTCACTTAGTCTGGTGACTGTTTGGTTTCATGTTATTCACTTAGTCTGGTGACTGGTTGGTTTCATGTTATTCACTTAGTCTGGTGACTGGTTGGTTTCATGTTATTCACTTAGTCTGGTGACTGGTTGGTTTTATAAGGATGTTATTCACTTAGTCTGGTGACAGGTTGGTTTTATAAGGACGTTATTCACTTAGTCTGGTGACTGGTTGGTTTCATGTTATTCACTTAGTCTGGGGATTGGTTGGTTTTATAAGGATGTTATTCACTTAGTCTGGGGACTGGTTGGTTTCATGTTATTCACTTAGTCTGGTGACTGGTTGGTTTCATGTTATTCACTTAGTCTGGTGACTGGTTGGTTTCATGTTATTCACTTAGTCTGGTGACTGGTTGGTTTTATAAGGATGTTATTCACTTAGTGTGGTGACTGGTTGGTTTCATGTTATTCACTTAGTCTGGTGACTGGTTGGTTTTAAAAGGACGTTATTCACTTAGTCTGGTGACTGGTTGGTTTTATGTTATTCACTTATGCTGGTGACTGGTTGGTTTTATAAGGACGTTATTCACTTAGTCTGGTGACTGGTTGGTTTTATAAGGATGTTATTCACTTAGTCTGGGGACTGGTTGGTTTCATGTTATTCACTTAGTCTGGTGACCGGTTGGTTTCATGTTATTCACTTATTCTAGTGACTGGTTGGTTTCAGGTTATTCACTTAGTCTGGTGACTGGTTGGTTTTATAAGGATGTTATTCAATTAGTCTGGTGACTGGTTGGTTTCATGTTATTCACTTAGTCTGGTGACTGGTTGGTTTTATAAGGACATTATTCACTTAGTCTGGGGACTGGTGGGTTTCATGTTATTCACTTAGTCTGGTGACTGGTTGGTTATATGAGGACGTTATTCACTTAGTCTGGTGACTGGTTGGTTTTATAAGGACGTTATTCACTTATGCTGGTGACTGGTTGGTTTCATGTTATTCACTTAGTCTGGTGACTGGTTGGTTTCATGTTATTCACTTAGTCTGGTGACTGGTTGGTTTTATAAATATGTTATTCACTTATGCTGGTGACTGGTTGGTTTTATAAATATGTTATTCACTTAGTCTGGTGACTGGTTGGTTTTATAAGGATGTTATTCACTTAGTCTGGTGACTGGTTGGTTTTATGTTATTCACTTAGTCTGGTGACTGGTTGGTTTTATGTTATTCACTTAGTCTGGTGACTGGTTGGTTTTATAAGGATGTTATTCACTTAGTCTGGTGACTGGTTGGTTTTATGTTATTCACTTAGTCTGGTGACTGGTTGGTTTTATGTTATTCACTTAGTCTGGTGACTGGTTGGTTTCATGTTATTCACTTAGTCTGGTGAATGGTTGGTTTTATGTTATTCACTTAGTCTGGTGACTGGTTGGTTTCATGTTATTCACTTAGTCTGGTGACTGGTTGGTTTCATGTTATTCACTTAGTCTGGTGACTGGTTGGTTTCATGTTATTCACTTAGTCTAGTGACTTGTTGGTTTCATGTTATTCACTTAGTCTGGTGACTGGTTGGTTTCATGTTATTCACTTAGTCTGGTGACTGGTTGGTTTCATGTTATTCACTTAGTCTGGTGACTGGTTGGTTTCATGTTATTCACTTAGTCTGGTGACTGGTTGGTTTCATGTTATTCACTTAGTCTGGTGACTGGTTGGTTTCATGTTATTCACTTAGTCTGGTGACTGGTTGGTTTCATGTTATTCACTTAGTCTGGTGACTGGTTGGTTTTATAAGGATGTTATTCACTTAGTCTGGTGACAGGTTGGTTTTATAAGGACGTTATTCACTTAGTCTGGTGACTGGTTGGTTTCATGTTATTCACTTAGTCTGGGGATTGGTTGGTTTTATAAGGATGTTATTCACTTAGTCTGGGGACTGGTTGGTTTCATGTTATTCACTTAGTCTGGTGACTGGTTGGTTTCATGTTATTCACTTAGTCTGGTGACTGGTTGGTTTCATGTTATTCACTTAGTCTGGTGACTGGTTGGTTTTATAAGGATGTTATTCACTTAGTGTGGTGACTGGTTGGTTTCATGTTATTCACTTAGTCTGGTGACTGGTTGGTTTTAAAAGGACGTTATTCACTTAGTCTGGTGACTGGTTTGTTTTATAAGGATGTTATTCACTTAGTCTGGTGACTGGTTGGCTTTATGTTATTCACTTAGTCTGGTGACTGGTTGGTTTCATGTTATTCAATTAGTCTGGTGACTGGTTGGTTTTATAAGAACATTATTCACTTAGTCTGGTGACTGGTTGGTTTTATGTTATTCACTTATGCTGGTGACTGGTTGGTTTTATAAGGACGTTATTCACTTAGTCTGGTGACTGGTTGGTTTTATAAGGATGTTATTCACTTAGTCTGGGGACTGGTTGGTTTCATGTTATTCACTTAGTCTGGTGACCGGTTGGTTTCATGTTATTCACTTATTCTAGTGACTGGTTGGTTTCAGGTTATTCACTTAGTCTGGTGACTGGTTGGTTTTATAAGGATGTTATTCACTTAGTCTGGTGACTGGTTGGTTTCATGTTATTCACTTAGTCTGGTGACTGGTTGGTTTTATAAGGACATTATTCACTTAGTCTGGGGACTGGTGGGTTTCATGTTATTCACTTAGTCTGGTGACTGGTTGGTTATATGAGGACGTTATTCACTTAGTCTGGTGACTGGTTGGTTTTATAAGGACGTTATTCACTTATGCTGGTGACTGGTTGGTTTCATGTTATTCACTTAGTCTGGTGACTGGTTGGTTTCATGTTATTCACTTAGTCTGGTGACTGGTTGGTTTTATAAATATGTTATTCACTTATGCTGGTGACTGGTTGGTTTTATAAATATGTTATTCACTTAGTCTGGTGACTGGTTGGTTTTATAAGGATGTTATTCACTTAGTCTGGTGACTGGTTGGTTTTATGTTATTCACTTAGTCTGGTGACTGGTTGGTTTTATGTTATTCACTTAGTCTGGTGACTGGTTGGTTTTATAAGGATGTTATTCACTTAGTCTGGTGACTGGTTGGTTTTATGTTATTCACTTAGTCTGGTGACTGGTTGGTTTTATGTTATTCACTTAGTCTGGTGACTGGTTGGTTTCATGTTATTCACTTAGTCTGGTGAATGGTTGGTTTTATGTTATTCACTTAGTCTGGTGACTGGTTGGTTTCATGTTATTCAGTTAGTCTGGTGACTGGTTGGTTTCATGTTATTCACTTAGTCTGGTGACTGGTTGGTTTCATGTTCTTCACTTAGTCTAGTGACTTGTTGGTTTCATGTTATTCACTTAGTCTGGTGACTGGTTGGTTTCATGTTATTCACTAAGTCTGGTGACTGGTTGGTTTCATGTTATTCACTTAGTCTGGTGACTGGTTGGTTTTATAAATATGTTATTCACTTATGCTGGTGACTGGTTGGTTTTATAAGGATGTTATTCACTTAGTCTGGTGACTGGTTGGTTTTATGTTATTCACTTAGTCTGGTGACTGGTTGGTTTTATTTTATTCACTTAGTCTGGTGACTGGTTGGTTTTATGTTATTCACTTAGTCTGGTGACTGGTTGGTTTTATGTTATTCACTTAGTCTGGTGACTGGTTGGTTTTATGTTATTCACTTAGTCTGGTGACTGGTTGGTTTTATAAGAACGTTATTCACTTAGTCTGGTGACTGGTTGGTTTTATGTTATTCACTTAGTCTGGTGACTGGTTGGTTTTATAAGAACGTTATTGACTTAGTCTGGTGACTGGTTGGTTTCATGTTATTCACTTAGTCTGGTGACTGGTTGGTTTCAGGTTATTCACTTAGTCTGGTGACTGGTTGGTATTATAAGGGCGTTATTCACCTTGTCTGGTTACTGGTTGGTTTTATAAGGACGTTATTCACTTAGTCTGGTGACTGGTTGGTTTTATGTTATTCACTTAGTCTGGTGACTGGTTGGTTTTATAAGGATGTTATTCACTTAGTCTGGTGACTGGTTGGTTTCATGTTATTCACTTAGTCTGGTGACTGGTTGGTTTCATGTTATTCACTTAGTCTGGTGACTGGTTGGTTTCATGTTATTCACTTAGTCTGGTGACTTGTTGGTTTCATGTTATTCACTTAGTTTGGTGACTGGTTTGTTTCATGTTATTCACTTAGTCTAGTGACTTGTTGGTTTCATGTTATTCACTTAGTCTGGTGACTGGTTGGTTTCATGTTATTCACTTAGTCTGGTGACTGGTTGGTTTCATGTTATTCACTTAATCTGGTGACTGGTTGGTTTCATGTTATTCACTTAGTCTGGTGACTGGTTGGTTTCATGTTATTCACTTAGTCTGGTGACTGGTTGGTTTCATGTTATTCACTTAGTCTAGTGACTTGTTGGTTTCATGTTATTCACTTAGTCTGGTGACTGGTTGGTTTTATGTTATTCACTTAGTCTGGTGACTGGTTGGTTTTATAAGGATGTTATTCACTTAGTCTGGTGACTGGTTGGTTTCATGTTATTCACTTAGTCTAGTGACTTGTTGGTTTCATGTTATTCACTTAGTCTGGTGACTGGTTGGTTTTATGTTATTCACTTAGTCTGGTGACTGGTTGGTTTCATGTTATTCACTTAGTCTGGTGACTGGTTGGTTTTATGTTATTCACTTAGTCTGGTGACTGGTTGGTTTTAAGTTATTCACTTAGTCTGGTGACTGGTTGGTTTTAAGTTATTCACTAAGTCTGGTGACTGGTTGGTTTCATGTTATTCACTTAGTCTGGTGACTGGTTGGTTTCATGTTATTCACTTAGTCTGGTGACTGGTTGGTTTCATGTTATTCACTTAGTCTAGTGACTTGTTCGTTTCATGTTATTCACTTAGTCTGGTGACTGGTTGGTTTCATGTTATTCACTTAGTCTGGTGACTGGTTGGTTTTATAAATATGTTATTCACTTATGCTGGTGACTGGTTGGTTTTATAAATATGTTATTCACTTAGTCTGGTGACTGGTTGGTTTTATAAGGATGTTATTCACTTAGTCTGGTGACTGGTTGGTTTTATGTTATTCACTTAGTCTGGTGACTGGTTGGTTTTATGTTATTCACTTAGTCTGGTGACTGGTTGGTTTTATAAGGATGTTATTCACTTAGTCTGGTGACTGGTTGGTTTTATGTTATTCACTTAGTCTGGTGACTGGTTGGTTGTATGTTATTCACTTAGTCTGGTGACTGGTTGGTTTCATGTTATTCACTTAGTCTGGTGACTGGTTGGTTTTATGTTATTCACTTAGTCTGGTGACTGGTTGGTTTTAAGTTATTCACTTAGTCTGGTGACTGGTTGGTTTTAAGTTATTCACTAAGTCTGGTGACTGGTTGGTTTTATAAGGATGTTATTCACTTAGTCTGGTGACTGGTTGGTTTCATGTTATTCACTTAGTCTGGTGACTGGTTGGTTTCATGTTATTCACTTAGTCTGGTGACTGGTTGGTTTCATGTTATTCACTTAGTCTAGTGACTTGTTGGTTTCATGTTATTCACTTAGTCTGGTGACTGGTTGGTTTCATGTTATTCACTTAGTCTGGTGACTGGTTGGTTTCATGTTATTCACTTAGTCTGGTGACTGGTTGGTTTTATTTTATTCACTTAGTCTGGTGACTGGTTGGTTTTATGTTATTCACTTAGTCTGGTGACTGGTTGGTTTTATGTTATTCACTTAGTCTGGTGACTGGTTGGTTTTATGTTATTCACTTAGTCTGGTGACTGGTTGGTTTTATAAGAACGTTATTCACTTAGTCTGGTGACTGGTTGGTTTTATGTTATTCACTTAGTCTGGTGACTGGTTGGTTTTATAAGAACGTTATTGACTTAGTCTGGTGACTGGTTGGTTTCATGTTATTCACTTAGTCTGGTGACTGGTTGGTTTCATGTTATTCACTTATTCTAGTGACTGGTTGGTTTCAGGTTATTCACTTAGTCTGGTGACTGGTTGGTATTATAAGGGCGTTATTCACCTTGTCTGGTTACTGGTTGGTTTTATAAGGACGTTATTCACTTAGTCTGGTGACTGGTTGGTTTTATGTTATTCACTTAGTCTGGTGACTGGTTGGTTTTATAAGGATGTTATTCACTTAGTCTGGTGACTGGTTGGTTTCATGTTATTCACTTAGTCTGGTGACTGGTTGGTTTCATGTTATTCACTTAGTCTGGTGACTGGTTGGTTTCATGTTATTCACTTAGTCTGGTGACTTGTTGGTTTCATGTTATTCACTTAGTCTGGTGACTGGTTTGTTTCATGTTATTCACTTAGTCTAGTGACTTGTTGGTTTCATGTTATTCACTTAGTCTGGTGACTGGTTGGTTTCATGTTATTCACTTAGTCTGGTGACTGGTTGGTTTCATGTTATTCACTTAATCTGGTGACTGGTTGGTTTCATGTTATTCACTTAGTCTGGTGACTGGTTGGTTTCATGTTATTCACTTAGTCTGGTGACTGGTTGGTTTCATGTTATTCACTTAGTCTGGTGACTGGTTGGTTTCATGTTATTCACTTAGTCTAGTGACTTGTTGGTTTCATGTTATTCACTTAGTCTGGTGACTGGTTGGTTTTATGTTATTCACTTAGTCTGGTGACTGGTTGGTTTTATAAGGATGTTATTCACTTAGTCTGGTGACTGGTTGGTTTTATGTTATTCACTTAGTCTGGTGACTGGTTGGTTTTATAAGGATGTTATTCACTTAGTCTGGTGACTGGTTGGTTTGATGTTATTCACTTAGTCTGGTGACTGGTTGGTTTTATTTTATTCACTTAGTCTGGTGACTGGTTGGTTTTATGTTATTCACTTAGTCTGGTGACTGGTTGGTTTTATGTTATTCACTTAGTCTGGTGACTGGTTGGTTTTATGTTATTCACTTAGTCTGGTGACTGGTTGGTTTTATAAGAACGTTATTCACTTAGTCTGGTGACTGGTTGGTTTTATGTTATTCACTTAGTCTGGTGACTGGTTGGTTTTATAAGAACGTTATTGACTTAGTCTGGTGACTGGTTGGTTTCATGTTATTCACTTAGTCTGGTGACTGGTTGGTTTCATGTTATTCACTTATTCTAGTGACTGGTTGGTTTCAGGTTATTCACTTAGTCTGGTGACTGGTTGGTATTATAAGGGCGTTATTCACCTTGTCTGGTTACTGGTTGGTTTTATAAGGACGTTATTCACTTAGTCTGGTGACTGGTTGGTTTTATGTTATTCACTTTGTCTGGTGAGGGGTTGGTTTTATAAGGATGTTATTCACTTAGTCTGGTGACTGGTTGGTTTCATGTTATTCACTTAGTCTGGTGACTGGTTGGTTTCATGTTATTCACTTAGTCTGGTGACTGGTTGGTTTCATGTTATTCACTTAGTCTGGTGACTTGTTGGTTTCATGTTATTCACTTAGTTTGGTGACTGGTTTGTTTCATGTTATTCACTTAGTCTAGTGACTTGTTGGTTTCATGTTATTCACTTAGTCTGGTGACTGGTTGGTTTCATGTTATTCACTTAGTCTGGTGACTGGTTGGTTTCATGTTATTCACTTAATCTGGTGACTGGTTGGTTTCATGTTATTCACTTAGTCTGGTGACTGGTTGGTTTCATGTTATTCACTTAGTCTGGTGACTGGTTGGTTTCATGTTATTCACTTAGTCTGGTGACTGGTTGGTTTCATGTTATTCACTTAGTCTAGTGACTTGTTGGTTTCATGTTATTCACTTAGTCTGGTGACTGGTTGGTTTTATGTTATTCACTTAGTCTGGTGACTGGTTGGTTTTATAAGGATGTTATTCACTTAGTCTGGTGACTGGTTGGTTTCATGTTATTCACTTAGTCTAGTGACTTGTTGGTTTCATGTTATTCACTTAGTCTGGTGACTGGTTGGTTTTATGTTATTCACTTAGTCTGGTGACTGGTTGGTTTCATGTTATTCACTTAGTCTGGTGACTGGTTGGTTTTATGTTATTCACTTAGTCTGGTGACTGGTTGGTTTTAAGTTATTCACTTAGTCTGGTGACTGGTTGGTTTTAAGTTATTCACTAAGTCTGGTGACTGGTTGGTTTCATGTTATTCACTTAGTCTGGTGACTGGTTGGTTTCATGTTATTCACTTAGTCTGGTGACTGGTTGGTTTCATGTTATTCACTTAGTCTAGTGACTTGTTGGTTTCATGTTATTCACTTAGTCTGGTGACTGGTTGGTTTCATGTTATTCACTTAGTCTGGTGACTGGTTGGTTTTATAAATATGTTATTCACTTATGCTGGTGACTGGTTGGTTTTATAAATATGTTATTCACTTAGTCTGGTGACTGGTTGGTTTTATAAGGATGTTATTCACTTAGTCTGGTGACTGGTTGGTTTTATGTTATTCACTTAGTCTGGTGACTGGTTGGTTTTATGTTATTCACTTAGTCTGGTGACTGGTTGGTTTTATAAGGATGTTATTCACTTAGTCTGGTGACTGGTTGGTTTTATGTTATTCACTTAGTCTGGTGACTGGTTGGTTGTATGTTATTCACTTAGTCTGGTGACTGGTTGGTTTCATGTTATTCACTTAGTCTGGTGACTGGTTGGTTTTATGTTATTCACTTAGTCTGGTGACTGGTTGGTTTTAAGTTATTCACTTAGTCTGGTGACTGGTTGGTTTTAAGTTATTCACTAAGTCTGGTGACTGGTTGGTTTTATAAGGATGTTATTCACTTAGTCTGGTGACTGGTTGGTTTCATGTTATTCACTTAGTCTGGTGACTGGTTGGTTTCATGTTATTCACTTAGTCTGGTGACTGGTTGGTTTCATGTTATTCACTTAGTCTAGTGACTTGTTGGTTTCATGTTATTCACTTAGTCTGGTGACTGGTTGGTTTCATGTTATTCACTTAGTCTGGTGACTGGTTGGTTTCATGTTATTCACTTAGTCTGGTGACTGGTTGGTTTTATTTTATTCACTTAGTCTGGTGACTGGTTGGTTTTATGTTATTCACTTAGTCTGGTGACTGGTTGGTTTTATGTTATTCACTTAGTCTGGTGACTGGTTGGTTTTATGTTATTCACTTAGTCTGGTGACTGGTTGGTTTTATAAGAACGTTATTCACTTAGTCTGGTGACTGGTTGGTTTTATGTTATTCACTTAGTCTGGTGACTGGTTGGTTTTATAAGAACGTTATTGACTTAGTCTGGTGACTGGTTGGTTTCATGTTATTCACTTAGTCTGGTGACTGGTTGGTTTCATGTTATTCACTTAGTCTGGTGACTGGTTGGTTTCATGTTATTCACTTAGTCTGGTGACTGGTTGGTTTTATTTTATTCACTTAGTCTGGTGACTGGTTGGTTTTATGTTATTCACTTAGTCTGGTGACTGGTTGGTTTTATGTTATTCACTTAGTCTGGTGACTGGTTGGTTTTATGTTATTCACTTAGTCTGGTGACTGGTTGGTTTTATAAGAACGTTATTCACTTAGTCTGGTGACTGGTTGGTTTTATGTTATTCACTTAGTCTGGTGACTGGTTGGTTTTATAAGAACGTTATTGACTTAGTCTGGTGACTGGTTGGTTTCAGGTTATTCACTTAGTCTGGTGACTGGTTGGTATTATAAGGGCGTTATTCACCTTGTCTGGTTACTGGTTGGTTTTATAAGGACGTTATTCACTTAGTCTGGTGACTGGTTGGTTTTATGTTATTCACTTAGTCTGGTGACTGGTTGGTTTTATAAGGATGTTATTCACTTAGTCTGGTGACTGGTTGGTTTCATGTTATTCACTTAGTCTGGTGACTGGTTGGTTTCATGTTATTCACTTAGTCTGGTGACTGGTTGGTTTCATGTTATTCACTTAGTCTGGTGACTGGTTGGTTTCATGTTATTCACTTAGTCTGGTGACTGGTTGGTTTCATGTTATTCACTTAATCTGGTGACTGGTTGGTTTCATGTTATTCACTTAGTCTGGTGACTGGTTGGTTTCATGTTATTCACTTAGTCTGGTGACTGGTTGGTTTCATGTTATTCACTTAGTCTGGTGACTGGTTGGTTTCATGTTATTCACTTAGTCTAGTGACTTGTTGGTTTCATGTTATTCACTTAGTCTGGTGACTGGTTGGTTTTATGTTATTCACTTAGTCTGGTGACTGGTTGGTTTTATAAGGATGTTATTCACTTAGTCTGGTGACTGGTTGGATTTATGTTATTCACTTAGTCTGGTGACTGGTTGGTTTTATGTTATTCACTTAGTCTGGTGACTGGTTGGTTTCATGTTATTCACTTAGTCTGGTGACTGGTTGGTTTTATGTTATTCACTTAGTCTGGTGACTGGTTGGTTTTAAGTTATTCACTTAGTCTGGTGACTGGTTGGTTTTAAGTTATTCACTTAGTCTGGTGACTGTTGGTTTCATGTTATTCACTTAGTCTGGTGACTGGTTGGTTTCATGTTATTCACTTAGTCTGGTGACTGGTTGGTTTCATGTTATTCACTTAGTCTGGTGACTGGTTGGTTTCATGTTATTCACTTAGTCTAGTGACTTGTTGGTTTCATGTTATTCACTTAGTCTGGTGACTGGTTGGTTTCATGTTATTCACTTAGTCTGGTGACTGGTTGGTTTTATAAATATGTTATTCACTTATGCTGGTGACTGGTTGGTTTTATAAATATGTTATTCACTTAGTCTGGTGACTGGTTGGTTTTATAAGGATGTTATTCACTTAGTCTGGTGACTGGTTGGTTTTATGTTATTCACTTAGTCTGGTGACTGGTTGGTTTTATGTTATTCACTTAGTCTGGTGACTGGTTGGTTTTATAAGGATGTTATTCACTTAGTCTGGTGACTGGTTGGTTTTATGTTATTCACTTAGTCTGGTGACTGGTTGGTTGTATGTTATTCACTTAGTCTGGTGACTGGTTGGTTTCATGTTATTCACTTAGTCTGGTGACTGGTTGGTTTTATGTTATTCACTTAGTCTGGTGACTGGTTGGTTTTAAGTTATTCACTTAGTCTGGTGACTGGTTGGTTTTAAGTTATTCACTAAGTCTGGTGACTGGTTGGTTTTATAAGGATGTTATTCACTTAGTCTTGTGACTGGTTGGTTTCATGTTATTCACTTAGTCTGGTGACTGGTTGGTTTCATGTTATTCACTTAGTCTGGTGACTGGTTGGTTTCATGTTATTCACTTAGTCTAGTGACTTGTTGGTTTCATGTTATTCACTTAGTCTGTTGACTGGTTGGTTTCATGTTATTCACTTAGTCTGGTGACTGGTTGGTTTTATGTTATTCACTTAGTCTGGTGACTGGTTGGTTTTATGTTATTCACTTAGTCTGGTGACTGGTTGGTTTTATGTTATTCACTTAGTCTGGTGACTGGTTGGTTTTATAAGAACGTTATTCACTTAGTCTGGTGACTGGTTGGTTTTATGTTATTCACTTAGTCTGGTGACTGGTTGGTTTTATAAGAACGTTATTGACTTAGTCTGGTGACTGGTTGGTTTCATGTTATTCACTTAGTCTGGTGACTGGTTGGTTTCATGTTATTCACTTATTCTAGTGACTGGTTGGTTTCAGGTTATTCACTTAGTCTGGTGACTGGTTGGTATTATAAGGGCGATATTCACCTTGTCTGGTTACTGGTTGGTTTTATAAGGACGTTATTCACTTAGTCTGGTGACTGGTTGGTTTTATGTTATTCACTTAGTCTGGTGACTGGTTGGTTTTATAAGGATGTTATTCACTTAGTCTGGTGACTGGTTGGTTTCATGTTATTCACTTAGTCTGGTGACTGGTTGGTTTTATAAATATGTTATTCACTTATGCTGGTGACTGGTTGGTTTTATAAATATGTTATTCACTTAGTCTGGTGACTGGTTGGTTTTATAAGGATGTTATTCACTTAGTCTGGTGACTGGTTGGTTTTATGTTATTCACTTAGTCTGGTGACTGGTTGGTTTTATGTTATTCACTTAGTCTGGTGACTGGTTGGTTTTATAAGGATGTTATTCACTTAGTCTGGTGACTGGTTGGTTTTATGTTATTCACTTAGTCTGGTGACTGGTTGGTTTTATGTTATTCACTTGGTCTGGTGACTGGTTGGTTTCATGTTATTCACTTAGTCTGGTGACTGGTTGGTTTTATGTTATTCACTTAGTCTGGTGACTGGTTGGTTTTAAGTTATTCACTTAGTCTGGTGACTGGTTGGTTTTAAGTTATTCACTAAGTCTGGTGACTGGTTGGTTTTATAAGGATGTTATTCACTTAGTCTGGTGACTGGTTGGTTTCATGTTATTCACTTAGTCTGGTGACTGGTTGGTTTCATGTTATTCACTTAGTCTGGTGACTGGTTGGTTTCATGTTATTCACTTAGTCTAGTGACTTGTTGGTTTCATGTTATTCACTTAGTCTGGTGACTGGTTGGTTTCATGTTATTCACTTAGTCTGGTGACTGGTTGGTTTCATGTTATTCACTTAGTCTGGTGACTGGTTGGTTTTATAAATATGTTATTCACTTATGCTGGTGACTGGTTGGTTTTATAAGGATGTTATTCACTTAGTCTGGTGACTGGTTGGTTTTATGTTATTCACTTAGTCTGGTGACTGGTTGGTTTTATTTTATTCACTTAGTCTGGTGACTGGTTGGTTTTATGTTATTCACTTAGTCTGGTGACTGGTTGGTTTTATGTTATTCACTTAGTCTGGTGACTGGTTGGTTTTATGTTATTCACTTAGTCTGGTGACTGGTTGGTTTTATAAGAACGTTATTCACTTAGTCTGGTGACTGGTTGGTTTTATGTTATTCACTTAGTCTGGTGACTGGTTGGTTTTATAAGAACGTTATTGACTTAGTCTGGTGACTGGTTGGTTTCATGTTATTCACTTAGTCTGGTGACTGGTTGGTTTCATGTTATTCACTTATTCTAGTGACTGGTTGGTTTCAGGTTATTCACTTAGTCTGGTGACTGGTTGGTATTATAAGGGCGTTATTCACCTTGTCTGGTTACTGGTTGGTTTTATAAGGACGTTATTCACTTAGTCTGGTGACTGGTTGGTTTTATTTTATTCACTTAGTCTGGTGACTGGTTGGTTTTATAAGGATGTTATTCACTTAGTCTGGTGACTGGTTGGTTTCATGTTATTCACTTAGTCTGGTGACTGGTTGGTTTCATGTTATTCACTTAGTCTGGTGACTGGTTGGTTTCATGTTATTCACTTAGTCTGGTGACTTGTTGGTTTCATGTTATTCACTTAGTCTGGTGACTGGTTGGTTTCATGTTATTCACTTAGTCTAGTGACTTGTTGGTTTCATGTTATTCACTTAGTCTGGTGACTGGTTGGTTTCATGTTATTCACTTAGTCTGGTGACTGGTTGGTTTCATGTTATTCACTTAGTCTGGTGACTGGTTGGTTTCATGTCATTCACTTAGTCTGGTGACTGGTTGGTTTCATGTTATTCACTTAGTCTGGTGACTGGTTGGTTTCATGTTATTCACTTAGTCTGGTGACTGGTTGGTTTCATGTTATTCACTTAGTCTAGTGACTTGTTGGTTTCATGTTATTCACTTAGTCTGGTGACTGGTTGGTTTTATGTTATTCACTTAGTCTGGTGACTGGTTGGTTTTATAAGGATGTTATTCACTTAGTCTGGTGACTGGTTGGTTTTATGTTATTCACTTAGTCTGGTGACTGGTTGGTTTTATGTTATTCACTTAGTCTGGTGACTGGTTGGTTTCATGTTATTCACTTAGTCTGGTGACTGGTTGGTTTTATGTTATTCACTTAGTCTGGTGACTGGTTGGTTTTAAGTTATTCACTTAGTCTGGTGACTGGTTGGTTTTAAGTTATTCACTAAGTCTGGTGACTGGTTGGTTTCATGTTATTCACTTAGTCTGGTGACTGGTTGGTTTCATGTTATTCACTTAGTCTGGTGACTGGTTGGTTTCATGTTATTCACTTAGTCTGGTGACTGTTTGGTTTCATGTTATTCACTTAGTCTAGTGACTTGTTGGTTTCATGTTATTCACTTAGTCTGGTGACTGGTTGGTTTCATGTTATTCACTTAGTCTGGTGACTGGTTGGTTTTATAAATATGTTATTCACTTATGCTGGTGACTGGTTGGTTTTATAAATATGTTATTCACTTAGTCTGGTGACTGGTTGGTTTTATAAGGATGTTATTCACTTAGTCTGGTGACTGGTTGGTTTTATGTTATTCACTTAGTCTGGTGACTGGTTGGTTTTATGTTATTCACTTAGTCTGGTGACTGGTTGGTTTCATGTTATTCACTTAGTCTGGTGACTGGTTGGTTTTATGTTATTCACTTAGTCTGGTGACTGGTTGGTTTTATAAGGGCGTTATTCACCTTGTCTGGTTACTGGTTGGTTTTATAAGGACGTTATTCACTTAGTCTGGTGACTGGTTGGTTTTATGTTATTCACTTAGTCTGGTGACTGGTTGGTTTTATAAGGATGTTATTCACTTAGTCTGGTGACTGGTTGGTTTCATGTTATTCACTTAGTCTGGTGACTGGTTGGTTTCATGTTATTCACTTAGTCTGGTGACTGGTTGGTTTCATGTTATTCACTTAGTCTGGTGACTTGTTGGTTTCATGTTATTCACTTAGTCTGGTGACTGGTTGGTTTCATGTTATTCACTTAGTCTAGTGACTTGTTGGTTTCATGTTATTCACTTAGTCTGGTGACTGGTTGGTTTCATGTTATTCACTTAGTCTGGTGACTGGTTGGTTTCATGTTATTCACTTAGTCTGGTGACTGGTTGGTTTCATGTTATTCACTTAGTCTGGTGACTGGTTGGTTTTATGTTATTCACTTAGTCTGGTGACTGGTTGGTTTTAAGTTATTCACTTAGTCTGGTGACTGGTTGGTTTTAAGTTATTCACTAAGTCTGGTGACTGGTTGGTTTCATGTTATTCACTTAGTCTGGTGACTGGTTGGTTTCATGTTATTCACTTAGTCTGGTGACTGGTTGGTTTCATGTTATTCACTTAGTCTGGTGACTGGTTGGTTTCATGTTATTCACTTAGTCTGGTGACTGGTTGGTTTCATGTTATTCACTTAGTCTGGTGACTGGTTGGTTTCATGTTATTCACTTAGTCTGGTGACTGGTTGGTTTTATAAATATGTTATTCACTTATGCTGGTGACTGGTTGGTTTTATAAATATGTTATTCACTTAGTCTGGTGACTGGTTGGTTTTATAAGGATGTTATTCACTTAGTCTGGTGACTGGTTGGTTTTATGTTATTCACTTAGTCTGGTGACTGGTTGGTTTTATGTTATTCACTTAGTCTGGTGAGTGGTTGGTTTTATAAGGATGTTATTCACTTAGTCTGGTGACTGGTTGGTTTTATGTTATTCACTTAGTCTGGTGACTGGTTGGTTTTATGTTATTCACTTAGTCTGGTGACTGGTTGGTTTCATGTTATTCACTTAGTCTGGTGACTGGTTGGTTTTATGTTATTCACTTAGTCTGGTGACTGGTTGGTTTTAAGTTATTCACTTAGTCTGGTGACTGGTTGGTTTTAAGTTATTCACTAAGTCTGGTGACTGGTTGGTTTTATAAGGATGTTATTCACTTAGTCTGGTGACTGGTTGGTTTCATGTTATTCACTTAGTCTGGTGACTGGTTGGTTTCATGTTATTCACTTAGTCTGGTGACTGGTTGGTTTCATGTTATTCACTTAGTCTAGTGACTTGTTGGTTTCATGTTATTCACTTAGTCTGGTGACTGGTTGGTTTCATGTTATTCACTTAGTCTGGTGACTGGTTGGTTTCATGTTATTCACTTAGTCTGGTGACTGGTTGGTTTTATTTTATTCACTTAGTCTGGTGACTGGTTGGTTTTATGTTATTCACTTAGTCTGGTGACTGGTTGGTTTTATGTTATTCACTTAGTCTGGTGACTGGTTGGTTTTATGTTATTCACTTAGTCTGGTGACTGGTTGGTTTTATAAGAACGTTATTCACTTAGTCTGGTGACTGGTTGGTTTTATGTTATTCACTTAGTCTGGTGACTGGTTGGTTTTATAAGAACGTTATTGACTTAGTCTGGTGACTGGTTGGTTTCATGTTATTCACTTAGTCTGGTGACTGGTTGGTTTCATGTTATTCACTTATTCTAGTGACTGGTTGGTTTTATAAGGACGTTATTCACTTAGTCTGGTGACTGGTTGGTTTTATGTTATTCACTTAGTCTGGTGACTGGTTGGTTTCATGTTATTCACTTATTCTAGTGACTGGTTGGTTTCAGGTTATTCACTTAGTCTGTTGACTGGTTGGTATTATAAGGGCGTTATTCACCTTGTCTGGTTACTGGTTGGTTTTATAAGGACGTTATTCACTTAGTCTGGTGACTGGTTGGTTTTATGTTATTCACTTAGTCTGGTGACTGGTTGGTTTTATAAGGACGTTATTCACTTATGCTGGTGACTGGTTGGTTTTATGTTATTCACTTAGTCTAGTGACTTGTTGGTTTCATGTTATTCACTTAGTCTGGTGACTGGTTGGTTTCATGTTATTCACTTATTCTGGTGACTGGTTGGTTTCATGTTATTCACTTAGTCTGGTGACTGGTTGGTTTTATAAGGGCGTTATTGACTTAGTCTGGTTACTGGTTGGTTTTATAAGGAAGTTATTCACTTAGTCTGGTGACTGGTTGGTTTTATGTTATTCACTTATTCTGGTGACTGGTTGGTTTTATAAGGACGTTATTCACTTATGCTGGTGACTGGTTGGTTTCATGTTATTCACTTAGTCTGGTGACTGGATGGTTTCACGTTATTCAATTAGTCTGGTGACTGGTTGGTTTTATAAGGACGTTATTCACTTAGTCTGGGGACTGGTGGGTTTCATGTTATTCACTTAGTCTGGTGACTGGTTGGTTTTATAAGGACGTTATTCACTTATGCTGGTGACTGGTTGGTTTTATGTTATTCACTTAGTCTGATGACTGGTTGGTTTCATGTTATTCACTTAGTCTGGTGACTGGTTGGTTTCATGTTATTCACTTAGTCTGGTGACTGGTTGGTTTCATGTTATTCACTTGGTCTGGTGACTGTTTGGTTTCATGTTATTCACTTAGTCTGGTGACTGGTTGGTTTCATGTTATTCACTTAGTCTGGTGACTGGTTGGTTTCATGTTATTCACTTAGTCTGGTGACTGGTTGGTTTCATGTTATTCACTTAGTCTGGTGACTGGTTGGTTTTATAAGGATGTTATTCACTTAGTCTGGTGACTGGTTGGTTTCATGTTATTCACTTAGTCTGGTGACTGGTTGGTTTTATAAGGATGTTATTCACTTAGTCTGGTGACTGGTTGGTTTTATAAGGACGTTATTCACAGTCTGGTGACTGGTTGGTTTTATAAGGACGTTATTCACAAGTCTGGTGACTGGTTGGTTTCACGTTATTCACTTAGTCTGGTGACTGGTTGGGTTTATAAGGATGTCATTCACTTAGTCTGGTGACTGGTTGGTTTCATGTTATTCACTTAGTCTGGTGACTAGTTGGTTTTATAAGGACGTTATTCACTTAGTCTGGTGACTGGTTGGTTTTATGTTATTCATTTAGTCTGGTGACAGTTTGGTTTTATAAGAAGGTTATTCAGTTAGTCTGGTGACTGGTTGGTTTTATGTTATTCACTTATTCTGGTGACTGGTTGGTTTTATAAGGACATTATTCACTTATGCTGGTGACTGGTTGGTTTCATGTTATTCACTTAGTCTGGTGACTGGTTGGTTTCACGTTATTCACTTAGTCTGGTGACTGGTTGGTTTCATGTTATTCACTTAGTCTGGTGACTGGTTGGTTTTATAAGGACGTTATTCACTTAGTCTGGGGACTGGTGGGTTTCATGTTATTCACTTAGTCTGGTGACTGGTTGGTTTTATAAGGACGTTATTCACTTAGTCTGGTGACTGGTTGGTTTTATGTTATTCACTTAGTCTGGTGACTGGTTGGTTTTATAAGGACGTTATTCACTTATGCTGGTGACTGGTTGGTTTTATGTTATTCACTTAGTCTGATGACTGGTTGGTTTCATGTTATTCACTTAGTCTGGTGACTGGATGGTTTCATGTTATTCACTTAGTCTGGTGACTGGTTGGTTTCATGTTATTCACTTAGTCTGGTGACTGGTTGGTTTCATGTTATTCACTTAGTCTGGTGACTGGTTGGTTTCATGTTATTCACTTAGTCTGGTGACTGGTTGGTTTCATGTTATTCACTTAGTCTGGTGACTGGTTGGTTTTATAAGGATGTTATTCACTTAGTCTGGTGACAGGTTGGTTTTATAAGGACGTTATTCACTTAGTCTGGTGACTGGTTGGTTTCATGTTATTCACTTAGTCTGGGGATTGGTTGGTTTTATAAGGATGTTATTCACTTAGTCTGGGGACTGGTTGGTTTCATGTTATTCACTTAGTCTGGTGACTGGTTGGTTTCATGTTATTCACTTAGTCTGGTGACTGGTTGGTTTCATGTTATTCACTTAGTCTGGTGACTGGTTGGTTTTATAAGGATGTTATTCACTTAGTGTGGTGACTGGTTGGTTTCATGTTATTCACTTAGTCTGGTGACTGGTTGGTTTTAAAAGGACGTTATTCACTTAGTCTGGTGACTGGTTTGTTTTATAAGGATGTTATTCACTTAGTCTGGTGACTGGTTGGCTTTATGTTATTCACTTAGTCTGGTGACTGGTTGGTTTCATGTTATTCAATTAGTCTGGTGACTGGTTCGTTTTATAAGAACATTATTCACTTAGTCTGGTGACTGGTTGGTTTTATGTTATTCACTTATGCTGGTGACTGGTTGGTTTTATAAGGACGTTATTCACTTAGTCTGGTGACTGGTTGGTTTTATAAGGATGTTATTCACTTAGTCTGGGGACTGGTTGGTTTCATGTTATTCACTTAGTCTGGTGACCGGTTGGTTTCATGTTATTCACTTATTCTAGTGACTGGTTGGTTTCAGGTTATTCACTTAGTCTGGTGACTGGTTGGTTTTATAAGGATGTTATTCACTTAGTCTGGTGACTGGTTGGTTTCATGTTATTCACTTAGTCTGGTGACTGGTTGGTTTTATAAGGACATTATTCACTTAGTCTGGGGACTGGTGGGTTTCATGTTATTCACTTAGTCTGGTGACTGGTTGGTTATATGAGGACGTTATTCACTTAGTCTGGTGACTGGTTGGTTTTATAAGGACGTTATTCACTTATGCTGGTGACTGGTTGGTTTCATGTTATTCACTTAGTCTGGTGACTGGTTGGTTTCATGTTATTCACTTAGTCTGGTGACTGGTTGGTTTTATAAATATGTTATTCACTTATGCTGGTGACTGGTTGGTTTTATAAATATGTTATTCACTTAGTCTGGTGACTGGTTGGTTTTATAAGGATGTTATTCACTTAGTCTGGTGACTGGTTGGTTTTATGTTATTCACTTAGTCTGGTGACTGGTTGGTTTTATGTTATTCACTTAGTCTGGTGACTGGTTGGTTTTATAAGGATGTTATTCACTTAGTCTGGTGACTGGTTGGTTTTATGTTATTCACTTAGTCTGGTGACTGGTTGGTTTTATGTTATTCACTTAGTCTGGTGACTGGTTGGTTTCATGTTATTCACTTAGTCTGGTGAATGGTTGGTTTTATGATATTCACTTAGTCTGGTGACTGGTTGGTTTCATGTTATTCACTTAGTCTGGTGACTGGTTGGTTTCATGTTATTCACTTAGTCTGGTGACTGGTTGGTTTCATGTTATTCACTTAGTCTAGTGACTTGTTGGTTTCATGTTATTCACTTAGTCTGGTGACTGGTTGGTTTCATGTTATTCACTTAGTCTGGTGACTGGTTGGTTTCATGTTATTCACTTAGTCTGGTGACTGGTTGGTTTCATGTTATTCACTTAGTCTGGTGACTGGTTGGTTTCATGTTATTCACTTAGTCTGGTGACTGGTTGGTTTCATGTTATTCACTTAGTCTGGTGACTGGTTGGTTTTATAAGGATGTTATTCACTTAGTCTGGTGACAGGTTGGTTTTATAAGGACGTTATTCACTTAGTCTGGTGACTGGTTGGTTTCATGTTATTCACTTAGTCTGGGGATTGGTTGGTTTTATAAGGATGTTATTCACTTAGTCTGGGGACTGGTTGGTTTCATGTTATTCACTTAGTCTGGTGACTGGTTGGTTTCATGTTATTCACTTAGTCTGGTGACTGGTTGGTTTCATGTTATTCACTTAGTCTGGTGACTGGTTGGTTTTATAAGGATGTTATTCACTTAGTGTGGTGACTGGTTGGTTTCATGTTATTCACTTAGTCTGGTGACTGGTTGGTTTTAAAAGGACGTTATTCACTTAGTCTGGTGACTGGTTTGTTTTATAAGGATGTTATTCACTTAGTCTGGTGACTGGTTGGCTTTATGTTATTCACTTAGTCTGGTGACTGGTTGGTTTTATAAGGACATTATTCACTTAGTCTGGTGACTGGTTGGTTTTATGTTATTCACTTATGCTGGTGACTGGTTGGTTTTATAAGGACGTTATTCACTTAGTCTGGTGACTGGTTGGTTTTATAAGGATGTTATTCACTTAGTCTGGGGACTGGTTGGTTTCATGTTATTCACTTAGTCTGGTGACCGGTTGGTTTCATGTTATTCACTTATTCTAGTGACTGGTTGGTTTCAGGTTATTCACTTAGTCTGGTGACTGGTTGGTTTTATAAGGATGTTATTCACTTAGTCTGGTGACTGGTTGGTTTCATGTTATTCACTTAGTCTGGTGACTGGTTGGTTTTATAAGGACATTATTCACTTAGTCTGGGGACTGGTGGGTTTCATGTTATTCACTTAGTCTGGTGACTGGTTGGTTATATGAGGACGTTATTCACTTAGTCTGGTGACTGGTTGGTTTTATAAGGACGTTATTCACTTATGCTGGTGACTGGTTGGTTTCATGTTATTCACTTAGTCTGGTGACTGGTTGGTTTCATGTTATTCACTTAGTCTGGTGACTGGTTGGTTTTATAAATATGTTATTCACTTATGCTGGTGACTGGTTGGTTTTATAAATATGTTATTCACTTAGTCTGGTGACTGGTTGGTTTTATAAGGATGTTATTCACTTAGTCTGGTGACTGGTTGGTTTTATGTTATTCACTTAGTCTGGTGACTGGTTGGTTTTATGTTATTCACTTAGTCTGGTGACTGGTTGGTTTTATAAGGATGTTATTCACTTAGTCTGGTGACTGGTTGGTTTTATGTTATTCACTTAGTCTGGTGACTGGTTGGTTTTATGTTATTCACTTAGTCTGGTGACTGGTTGGTTTCATGTTATTCACTTAGTCTGGTGAATGGTTGGTTTTATGTTATTCACTTAGTCTGGTGACTGGTTGGTTTCATGTTATTCACTTAGTCTGGTGACTGGTTGGTTTCATGTTATTCACTTAGTCTGGTGACTGGTTGGTTTCATGTTATTCACTTAGTCTAGTGACTTGTTGGTTTCATGTTATTCACTTAGTCTGGTGACTGGTTGGTTTCATGTTATTCACTTAGTCTGGTGACTGGTTGGTTTCATGTTATTCACTTAGTCTGGTGACTGGTTGGTTTCATGTTATTCACTTAGTCTGGTGACTGGTTGGTTTCATGTTATTCACTTAGTCTGGTGACTGGTTGGTTTCATGTTATTCACTTAGTCTGGTGACTGGTTGGTTTTATAAGGATGTTATTCACTTAGTCTGGTGACAGGTTGGTTTTATAAGGACGTTATTCACTTAGTCTGGTGACTGGTTGGTTTTATGTTATTCACTTAGTCTGGTGACTGGTTGGTTTTATGTTATTCACTTAGTCTGGTGACTGGTTGGTTTTATAAGGATGTTATTCACTTAGTCTGGTGACTGGTTGGTTTTATGTTATTCACTTAGTCTGGTGACTGGTTGGTTTTATGTTATTCACTTAGTCTGGTGACTGGTTGGTTTCATGTTATTCACTTAGTCTGGTGAATGGTTGGTTTTATGATATTCACTTAGTCTGGTGACTGGTTGGTTTCATGTTATTCACTTAGTCTGGTGACTGGTTGGTTTCATGTTATTCACTTAGTCTGGTGACTGGTTGGTTTCATGTTATTCACTTAGTCTAGTGACTTGTTGGTTTCATGTTATTCACTTAGTCTGGTGACTGGTTGGTTTCATGTTATTCACTTAGTCTGGTGACTGGTTGGTTTCATGTTATTCACTTAGTCTGGTGACTGGTTGGTTTCATGTTATTCACTTAGTCTGGTGACTGGTTGGTTTTATAAGGATGTTATTCACTTAGTCTGGTGACAGGTTGGTTTTATAAGGACGTTATTCACTTAGTCTGGTGACTGGTTGGTTTCATGTTATTCACTTAGTCTGGGGATTGGTTGGTTTTATAAGGATGTTATTCACTTAGTCTGGGGACTGGTTGGTTTCATGTTATTCACTTAGTCTGGTGACTGGTTGATTTCATGTTATTCACTTAGTCTGGTGACTGGTTGGTTTCATGTTATTCACTTAGTCTGGTGACTGGTTGGTTTTATAAGGATGTTATTCACTTAGTGTGGTGACTGGTTGGTTTCATGTTATTCACTTAGTCTGGTGACTGGTTGGTTTTAAAAGGACGTTATTCACTTAGTCTGGTGACTGGTTTGTTTTATAAGGATGTTATTCACTTAGTCTGGTGACTGGTTGGCTTTATGTTATTCACTTAGTCTGGTGACTGGTTGGTTTCATGTTATTCAATTAGTCTGGTGACTGGTTCGTTTTATAAGAACATTATTCACTTAGTCTGGTGACTGGTTGGTTTTATGTTATTCACTTATGCTGGTGACTGGTTGGTTTTATAAGGACGTTATTCACTTAGTCTGGTGACTGGTTGGTTTTATAAGGATGTTATTCACTTAGTCTGGGGACTGGTTGGTTTCATGTTATTCACTTAGTCTGGTGACCGGTTGGTTTCATGTTATTCACTTATTCTAGTGACTGGTTGGTTTCAGGTTATTCACTTAGTCTGGTGACTGGTTGGTTTTATAAGGATGTTATTCACTTAGTCTGGTGACTGGTTGGTTTCATGTTATTCACTTAGTCTGGTGACTGGTTGGTTTTATAAGGACATTATTCACTTAGTCTGGGGACTGGTGGGTTTCATGTTATTCACTTAGTCTGGTGACTGGTTGGTTATATGAGGACGTTATTCACTTAGTCTGGTGACTGGTTGGTTTTATAAGGACGTTATTCACTTATGCTGGTGACTGGTTGGTTTCATGTTATTCACTTAGTCTGGTGACTGGTTGGTTTCATGTTATTCACTTAGTCTGGTGACTGGTTGGTTTTATAAATATGTTATTCACTTATGCTGGTGACTGGTTGGTTTTATAAATATGTTATTCACTTAGTCTGGTGACTGGTTGGTTTTATAAGGATGTTATTCACTTAGTCTGGTGACTGGTTGGTTTTATGTTATTCACTTAGTCTGGTGACTGGTTGGTTTTATGTTATTCACTTAGTCTGGTGACTGGTTGGTTTTATAAGGATGTTATTCACTTAGTCTGGTGACTGGTTGGTTTTATGTTATTCACTTAGTCTGGTGACTGGTTGGTTTTATGTTATTCACTTAGTCTGGTGACTGGTTGGTTTCATGTTATTCACTTAGTCTGGTGAATGGTTGGTTTTATGTTATTCACTTAGTCTGGTGACTGGTTGGTTTCATGTTATTCACTTAGTCTGGTGACTGGTTGGTTTCATGTTATTCACTTAGTCTGGTGACTGGTTGGTTTCATGTTATTCACTTAGTCTAGTGACTTGTTGGTTTCATGTTATTCACTTAGTCTGGTGACTGGTTGGTTTCATGTTATTCACTTAGTCTGGTGACTGGTTGGTTTCATGTTATTCACTTAGTCTGGTGACTGGTTGGTTTCATGTTATTCACTTAGTCTGGTGACTGGTTGGTTTCATGTTATTCACTTAGTCTGGTGACTGGTTGGTTTCATGTTATTCACTTAGTCTGGTGACTGGTTGGTTTTATAAGGATGTTATTCACTTAGTCTGGTGACAGGTTGGTTTTATAAGGACGTTATTCACTTAGTCTGGTGACTGGTTGGTTTCATGTTATTCACTTAGTCTGGGGATTGGTTGGTTTTATAAGGATGTTATTCACTTAGTCTGGGGACTGGTTGGTTTCATGTTATTCACTTAGTCTGGTGACTGGTTGGTTTCATGTTATTCACTTAGTCTGGTGACTGGTTGGTTTCATGTTATTCACTTAGTCTGGTGACTGGTTGGTTTTATAAGGATGTTATTCACTTAGTGTGGTGACTGGTTGGTTTCATGTTATTCACTTAGTCTGGTGACTGGTTGGTTTTAAAAGGATGTTATTCACTTAGTCTGGTGACTGGTTTGTTTTATAAGGATGTTATTCACTTAGTCTGGTGACTGGTTGGCTTTATGTTATTCACTTAGTCTGGTGACTGATTGGTTTCATGTTATTCAATTAGTCTGGTGACTGGTTGGTTTTATAAGAACATTATTCACTTAGTCTGGTGACTGGTTGGTTTTATGTTATTCACTTATGCTGGTGACTGGTTGGTTTTATAAGGACGTTATTCACTTAGTCTGGTGACTGGTTGGTTTTATAAGGATGTTATTCACTTAGTCTGGGGACTGGTTGGTTTCATGTTATTCACTTAGTCTGGTGACCGGTTGGTTTCATGTTATTCACTTATTCTAGTGACTGGTTGGTTTCAGGTTATTCACTTAGTCTGGTGACTGGTTGGTTTTATAAGGATGTTATTCACTTAGTCTGGTGACTGGTTGGTTTCATGTTATTCACTTAGTCTGGTGACTGGTTGGTTTTATAAGGACATTATTCACTTAGTCTGGGGACTGGTGGGTTTCATGTTATTCACTTAGTCTGGTGACTGGTTGGTTATATGAGGACGTTATTCACTTAGTCTGGTGACTGGTTGGTTTTATAAGGACGTTATTCACTTATGCTGGTGACTGGTTGGTTTCATGTTATTCACTTAGTCTGGTGACTGGTTGGTTTCATGTTATTCACTTAGTCTGGTGACTGGTTGGTTTTATAAATATGTTATTCACTTATGCTGGTGACTGGTTGGTTTTATAAATATGTTATTCACTTAGTCTGGTGACTGGTTGGTTTTATAAGGATGTTATTCACTTAGTCTGGTGACTGGTTGGTTTTATGTTATTCACTTAGTCTGGTGACTGGTTGGTTTTATGTTATTCACTTAGTCTGGTGACTGGTTGGTTTTATAAGGATGTTATTCACTTAGTCTGGTGACTGGTTGGTTTTATGTTATTCACTTAGTCTGGTGACTGGTTGGTTTTATGTTATTCACTTAGTCTGGTGACTGGTTGGTTTCATGTTATTCACTTAGTCTGGTGAATGGTTGGTTTTATGTTATTCACTTAGTCTGGTGACTGGTTGGTTTCATGTTATTCAGTTAGTCTGGTGACTGGTTGGTTTCATGTTATTCACTTAGTCTGGTGACTGGTTGGTTTCATGTTATTCACTTAGTCTAGTGACTTGTTGGTTTCATGTTATTCACTTAGTCTGGTGACTGGTTGGTTTCATGTTATTCACTTAGTCTGGTGACTGGTTGGTTTCATGTTATTCACTTAGTCTGGTGACTGGTTGGTTTTATAAGGATGTTATTCACTTAGTCTGGTGACAGGTTGGTTTTATAAGGACGTTATTCACTTAGTCTGGTGACTGGTTGGTTTCATGTTATTCACTTAGTCTGGGGATTGGTTGGTTTTATAAGGATGTTATTCACTTAGTCTGGGGACTGGTTGGTTTCATGTTATTCACTTAGTCTGGTGACTGGTTGGTTTCATGTTATTCACTTAGTCTGGTGACTGGTTGGTTTCATGTTATTCACTTAGTCTGGTGACTGGTTGGTTTTATAAGGATGTTATTCACTTAGTGTGGTGACTGGTTGGTTTCATGTTATTCACTTAGTCTGGTGACTGGTTGGTTTTAAAAGGATGTTATTCACTTAGTCTGGTGACTGGTTTGTTTTATAAGGATGTTATTCACTTAGTCTGGTGACTGGTTGGCTTTATGTTATTCACTTAGTCTGGTGACTGGTTGGTTTCATGTTATTCAATTAGTCTGGTGACTGGTTGGTTTTATAAGAACATTATTCACTTAGTCTGGTGACTGGTTGGTTTTATGTTATTCACTTATGCTGGTGACTGGTTGGTTTTATAAGGACGTTATTCACTTAGTCTGGTGACTGGTTGGTTTTATAAGGATGTTATTCACTTAGTCTGGGGACTGGTTGGTTTCATGTTATTCACTTAGTCTGGTGACCGGTTGGTTTCATGTTATTCACTTATTCTAGTGACTGGTTGGTTTCAGGTTATTCACTTAGTCTGGTGACTGGTTGGTTTTATAAGGATGTTATTCACTTAGTCTGGTGACTGGTTGGTTTCATGTTATTCACTTAGTCTGGTGACTGGTTGGTTTTATAAGGACATTATTCACTTAGTCTGGGGACTGGTGGGTTTCATGTTATTCACTTAGTCTGGTGACTGGTTGGTTATATGAGGACGTTATTCACTTAGTCTGGTGACTGGTTGGTTTTATAAGGACGTTATTCACTTATGCTGGTGACTGGTTGGTTTCATGTTATTCACTTAGTCTGGTGACTGGTTGGTTTCATGTTATTCACTTAGTCTGGTGACTGGTTGGTTTTATAAATATGTTATTCACTTATGCTGGTGACTGGTTGGTTTTATAAATATGTTATTCACTTAGTCTGGTGACTGGTTGGTTTTATAAGGATGTTATTCACTTAGTCTGGTGACTGGTTGGTTTTATGTTATTCACTTAGTCTGGTGACTGGTTGGTTTTATGTTATTCACTTAGTCTGGTGACTGGTTGGTTTTATAAGGATGTTATTCACTTAGTCTGGTGACTGGTTGGTTTTATGTTATTCACTTAGTCTGGTGACTGGTTGGTTTTATGTTATTCACTTAGTCTGGTGACTGGTTGGTTTCATGTTATTCACTTAGTCTGGTGAATGGTTGGTTTTATGTTATTCACTTAGTCTGGTGACTGGTTGGTTTCATGTTATTCAGTTAGTCTGGTGACTGGTTGGTTTCATGTTATTCACTTAGTCTGGTGACTGGTTGGTTTCATGTTATTCACTTAGTCTAGTGACTTGTTGGTTTCATGTTATTCACTTAGTCTGGTGACTGGTTGGTTTCATGTTATTCACTTAGTCTGGTGACTGGTTGGTTTCATGTTATTCACTTAGTCTGGTGACTGGTTGGTTTTATAAATATGTTATTCACTTATGCTGGTGACTGGTTGGTTTTATAAGGATGTTATTCACTTAGTCTGGTGACTGGTTGGTTTTATGTTATTCACTTAGTCTGGTGACTGGTTGGTTTTATTTTATTCACTTAGTCTGGTGACTGGTTGGTTTTATGTTATTCACTTAGTCTGGTGACTGGTTGGTTTTATAAGAACGTTATTCACTTAGTCTGGTGACTGGTTGGTTTTATGTTATTCACTTAGTCTGGTGACTGGTTGGTTTTATAAGAACGTTATTGACTTAGTCTGGTGACTGGTTGGTTTCATGTTATTCACTTAGTCTGGTGACTGGTTGGTTTCATGTTATTCACTTATTCTAGTGACTGGTTGGTTTCAGGTTATTCACTTAGTCTGGTGACTGGTTGGTATTATAAGGGCGTTATTCACCTTGTCTGGTTACTGGTTGGTTTTATAAGGACGTTATTCACTTAGTCTGGTGACTGGTTGGTTTTATGTTATTCACTTAGTCTGGTGACTGGTTGGTTTTATAAGGATGTTATTCACTTAGTCTGGTGACTGGTTGGTTTCATGTTATTCACTTAGTCTGGTGACTGGTTGGTTTCATGTTATTCACTTAGTCTGGTGACTGGTTGGTTTCATGTTATTCACTTAATCTGGTGACTTGTTGGTTTCATGTTATTCACTTAGTCTGGTGACTGGTTGGTTTCATGTTATTCACTTAGTCTGGTGACTGGTTGGTTTCATGTTATTCACTTAGTCTGGTGACTGGTTGGTTTCATGTTATTCACTTAGTCTAGTGACTTGTTGGTTTCATGTTATTCACTTAGTCTGGTGACTGGTTGGTTTTATGTTATTCACTTAGTCTGGTGACTGGTTGGTTTTATAAGGATGTTATTCACTTAGTCTGGTGACTGGTTGGTTTTATGTTATTCACTTAGTCTGGTGACTGGTTGGTTTTATGTTATTCACTTAGTCTGGTGACTGGTTGGTTTCATGTTATTCACTTAGTCTGGTGACTGGTTGGTTTTATGTTATTCACTTAGTCTGGTGACTGGTTGGTTTTAAGTTATTCACTTAGTCTGGTGACTGGTTGGTTTTAAGTTATTCACTAAGTCTGGTGACTGGTTGGTTTCATGTTATTCACTTAGTCTGGTGACTGGTTGGTTTCATGTTATTCACTTAGTCTGGTGACTGGTTGGTTTCATGTTATTCACTTAGTCTGGTGACTGGTTGGTTTCATGTTATTCACTTAGTCTAGTGACTTGTTGGTTTCATGTTATTCACTTAGTCTGGTGACTGGTTGGTTTCATGTTATTCACTTAGTCTGGTGACTGGTTGGTTTTATAAATATGTTATTCACTTATGCTGGTGACTGGTTGGTTTTATAAATATGTTATTCACTTAGTCTGGTGACTGGTTGGTTTTATAAGGATGTTATTCACTTAGTCTGGTGACTGGTTGGTTTTATGTTATTCACTTAGTCTGGTGACTGGTTGGTTTTATGTTATTCACTTAGTCTGGTGACTGGTTGGTTTTATAAGGATGTTATTCACTTAGTCTGGTGACTGGTTGGTTTTATGTTATTCACTTAGTCTGGTGACTGGTTGGTTTTATGTTATTCACTTAGTCTGGTGACTGGTTGGTTTCATGTTATTCACTTAGTCTGGTGACTGGTTGGTTTTATGTTATTCACTTAGTCTGGTGACTGGTTGGTTTTAAGTTATTCACTTAGTCTGGTGACTGGTTGGTTTTAAGTTATTCACTAAGTCTGGTGACTGGTTGGTTTTATAAGGATGTTATTCACTTAGTCTGGTGACTGGTTGGTTTCATGTTATTCACTTAGTCTGGTGACTGGTTGGTTTCATGTTATTCACTTAGTCTGGTGACTGGTTGGTTTCATGTTATTCACTTAGTCTAGTGACTTGTTGGTTTCATGTTATTCACTTAGTCTGGTGACTGGTTGGTTTCATGTTATTCACTTAGTCTGGTGACTGGTTGGTTTCATGTTATTCACTTAGTCTGGTGACTGGTTGGTTTTATTTTATTCACTTAGTCTGGTGACTGGTTGGTTTTATGTTATTCACTTAGTCTGGTGACTGGTTGGTTTTATGTTATTCACTTAGTCTGGTGACTGGTTGGTTTTATGTTATTCACTTAGTCTGGTGACTGGTTGGTTTTATAAGAACGTTATTCACTTAGTCTGGTGACTGGTTGGTTTTATGTTATTCACTTAGTCTGGTGACTGGTTGGTTTTATAAGAACGTTATTGACTTAGTCTGGTGACTGGTTGGTTTCATGTTATTCACTTAGTCTGGTGACTGGTTGGTTTCATGTTATTCACTTATTCTAGTGACTGGTTGGTTTTATAAGGACGTTATTCACTTAGTCTGGTGACTGGTTGGTTTTATGTTATTCACTTAGTCTGGTGACTGGTTGGTTTCATGTTATTCACTTATTCTAGTGACTGGTTGGTTTCAGGTTATTCACTTAGTCTGGTGACTGGTTGGTATTATAAGGGCGTTATTCACCTTGTCTGGTTACTGGTTGGTTTTATAAGGACGTTATTCACTTAGTCTGGTGACTGGTTGGTTTTATGTTATTCACTTAGTCTGGTGACTGGTTGGTTTTATAAGGACGTTATTCACTTATGCTGGTGACTGGTTGGTTTTATGTTATTCACTTAGTCTAGTGACTTGTTGGTTTCATGTTATTCACTTAGTCTGGTGACTGGTTGGTTTCATGTTATTCACTTAGTCTGGTGACTGGTTGGTTTCATGTTATTCACTTAGTCTGGTGACTGGTTGGTTTTATTTTATTCACTTAGTCTGGTGACTGGTTGGTTTTATGTTATTCACTTAGTCTGGTGACTGGTTGGTTTTATGTTATTCACTTAGTCTGGTGACTGGTTGGTTTTATGTTATTCACTTAGTCTGGTGACTGGTTGGTTTTATAAGAACGTTATTCACTTAGTCTGGTGACTGGTTGGTTTTATGTTATTCACTTAGTCTGGTGACTGGTTGGTTTTATAAGAACGTTATTGACTTAGTCTGGTGACTGGTTGGTTTCATGTTATTCACTTAGTCTGGTGACTGGTTGGTTTCATGTTATTCACTTATTCTAGTGACTGGTTGGTTTTATAAGGACGTTATTCACTTAGTCTGGTGACTGGTTGGTTTTATGTTATTCACTTAGTCTGGTGACTGGTTGGTTTCATGTTATTCACTTATTCTAGTGACTGGTTGGTTTCAGGTTATTCACTTAGTCTGGTGACTGGTTGGTATTATAAGGGCGTTATTCACCTTGTCTGGTTACTGGTTGGTTTTATAAGGACGTTATTCACTTAGTCTGGTGACTGGTTGGTTTTATGTTATTCACTTAGTCTGGTGACTGGTTGGTTTTATAAGGACATTATTCACTTATGCTGGTGACTGGTTGGTTTTATGTTATTCACTTAGTCTAGTGACTTGTTGGTTTCATGTTATTCACTTAGTCTGGTGACTGGTTGGTTTCATGTTATTCACTTATTCTGGTGACTGGTTGGTTTCATGTTATTCACTTAGTCTGGTGACTGGTTGGTTTTATAAGGGCGTTATTGACTTAGTCTGGTTACTGGTTGGTTTTATAAGGAAGTTATTCACTTAGTCTGGTGACTGGTTGGTTTTATGTTATTCACTTATTCTGGTGACTGGTTGGTTTTATAAGGACGTTATTCACTTATGCTGGTGACTGGTTGGTTTCATGTTATTCACTTAGTCTGGTGACTGGATGGTTTCACGTTATTCAATTAGTCTGGTGACTGGTTGGTTTTATAAGGACGTTATTCACTTAGTCTGGGGACTGGTGGGTTTCATGTTATTCACTTAGTCTGGTGACTGGTTGGTTTTATGTTATTCACTTAGTCTGATGACTGGTTGGTTTCATGTTATTCACTTAGTCTGGTGACTGGTTGGTTTCATGTTATTCACTTAGTCTGGTGACTGGTTGGTTTCATGTTATTCACTTAGTCTGGTGACTGGTTGGTTTCATGTTATTCACTTAGTCTGGTGACTGGTTGGTTTCATGTTATTCACTTAGTCTGGTGACTGGTTGGTTTCATGTTATTCACTTAGTCTGGTGACTGGTTGGTTTTATAAGGATGTTATTCACTTAGTCTGGTGACTGGTTGGTTTCATGTTATTCACTTAGTCTGGTGACTGGTTGGTTTTATAAGGATGTTATTCACTTAGTCTGGTGACTGGTTGGTTTTATAAGGACGTTATTCACAGTCTGGTGACTGGTTGGTTTTATAAGGACGTTATTCACAAGTCTGGTGACTGGTTGGTTTCACGTTATTCACTTAGTCTGGTGACTGGTTGGGTTTATAAGGATGTCATTCACTTAGTCTGGTGACTGGTTGGTTTCATGTTATTCACTTAGTCTGGTGACTGGTTGGTTTTATAAGGACGTTATTCACTTAGTCTGGTGACTGGTTGGTTTTATGTTATTCATTTAGTCTGGTGACTGTTTGGTTTTATAAGAAGGTTATTCAGTTAGTCTGGTGACTGGTTGGTTTTATGTTATTCACTTATTCTGGTGACTGGTTGGTTTTATAAGGACATTATTCACTTATGCTGGTGACTGGTTGGTTTCATGTTATTCACTTAGTCTGGTGACTGGTTGGTTTCACGTTATTCACTTAGTCTGGTGACTGGTTGGTTTCATGTTATTCACTTAGTCTGGTGACTGGTTGGTTTTATAAGGACGTTATTCACTTAGTCTGGGGACTGGTGGGTTTCATGTTATTCACTTAGTCTGGTGACTGGTTGGTTTTATAAGGACGTTATTCACTTAGTCTGGTGACTGGTTGGTTTTATGTTATTCACTTAGTCTGGTGACTGGTTGGTTTTATAAGGACGTTATTCACTTATGCTGGTGACTGGTTGGTTTTATGTTATTCACTTAGTCTGATGACTGGTTGGTTTCATGTTATTCACTTAGTCTGGTGACTGGATGGTTTCATGTTATTCACTTAGTCTGGTGACTGGTTGGTTTCATGTTATTCACTTAGTCTGGTGACTGGTTGGTTTCATGTTATTCACTTAGTCTGGTGACTGGTTGGTTTCATGTTATTCACTTAGTCTGGTGACTGGTTGGTTTCATGTTATTCACTTAGTCTGGTCACTGGTTGGTTTTATAAGGATGTTATTCACTTAGTCTGGTGACAGGTTGGTTTTATAAGGACGTTATTCACTTAGTCTGGTGACTGGTTGGTTTCATGTTATTCACTTAGTCTGGGGATTGGTTGGTTTTATAAGGATGTTATTCACTTAGTCTGGTGACTGGTTGGTTTTATGTTATTCACTTAGTCTGGTGACTGGTTGGTTTCATGTTATTCACTTATTCTAGTGACTGGTTGGTTTCAGGTTATTCACTTAGTCTGGTGACTGGTTGGTATTATAAGGGCGTTATTCACCTTGTCTTGTTACTGGTTGGTTTTATAAGGACGTTATTCACTTAGTCTGGTGACTGGTTGGTTTTATGTTATTCACTTAGTCTGGTGACTGGTTGGTTTTATAAGGACGTTATTCACTTATGCTGGTGACTGGTTGGTTTTATGTTATTCACTTAGTCTAGTGACTTGTTGGTTTCATGTTATTCACTTAGTCTGGTGACTGGTTGGTTTCATGTTATTCACTTATTCTGGTGACTGGTTGGTTTCATGTTATTCACTTAGTCTGGTGACTGGTTGGTTTTATAAGGGCGTTATTGACTTAGTCTGGTTACTGGTTGGTTTTATAAGGAAGTTATTCACTTAGTCTGGTGACTGGTTGGTTTTATGTTATTCACTTATTCTGGTGACTGGTTGGTTTTATAAGGACGTTATTCACTTATGCTGGTGACTGGTTGGTTTCATGTTATTCACTTAGTCTGGTGACTGGATGGTTTCACGTTATTCAATTAGTCTGGTGACTGGTTGGTTTTATAAGGACGTTATTCACTTAGTCTGGGGACTGGTGGGTTTCATGTTATTCACTTAGTCTGGTGACTGGTTGGTTTTATAAGGACGTTATTCACTTATGCTGGTGACTGGTTGGTTTTATGTTATTCACTTAGTCTGATGACTGGTTGGTTTCATGTTATTCACTTAGTCTGGTGACTGGTTGGTTTCATGTTATTCACTTAGTCTGGTGACTGGTTGGTTTCATGTTATTCACTTAGTCTGGTGGCTGGTTGGTTTCATGTTATTCACTTAGTCTGGTGACTGGTTGGTTTCATGTTATTCACTTAGTCTGGTGACTGGTTGGTTTCATGTTATTCACTTAGTCTGGTGACTGGTTGGTTTTATAAGGATGTTATTCACTTAGTCTGGTGACTGGTTGGTTTCATGTTATTCACTTAGTCTGGTGACTGGTTGGTTTTATAAGGATGTTATTCACTTAGTCTGGTGACTGGTTGGTTTTATAAGGACGTTATTCACAGTCTGGTGACTGGTTGGTTTTATAAGGACGTTATTCACAAGTCTGGTGACTGGTTGGTTTCACGTTATTCACTTAGTCTGGTGACTGGTTGGGTTTATAAGGATGTCATTCACTTAGTCTGGTGACTGGTTGGTTTCATGTTATTCACTTAGTCTGGTGACTGGTTGGTTTTATAAGGACGTTATTCACTTAGTCTGGTGACTGGTTGGTTTTATGTTATTCATTTAGTCTGGTGACTGTTTGGTTTTATAAGAAGGTTATTCAGTTAGTCTGGTGACTGGTTGGTTTTATGTTATTCACTTATTCTGGTGACTGGTTGGTTTTATAAGGACATTATTCACTTATGCTGGTGACTGGTTGGTTTCATGTTATTCACTTAGTCTGGTGACTGGTTGGTTTCACGTTATTCACTTAGTCTGGTGACTGGTTGGTTTCATGTTATTCACTTAGTCTGGTGACTGGTTGGTTTTATAAGGACGTTATTCACTTAGTCTGGGGAGTGGTGGGTTTCATGTTATTCACTTAGTCTGGTGACTGGTTGGTTTTATAAGGACGTTATTCACTTAGTCTGGTGACTGGTTGGTTTTATGTTATTCACTTAGTCTGGTGACTGGTTGGTTTTATAAGGACGTTATTCACTTATGCTGGTGACTGGTTGGTTTTATGTTATTCACTTAGTCTGATGACTGGTTGGTTTCATGTTATTCACTTAGTCTGGTGACTGGATGGTTTCATGTTATTCACTTAGTCTGGTGACTGGTTGGTTTCATGTTATTCACTTAGTCTGGTGACTGGTTGGTTTCATGTTATTCACTTAGTCTGGTGACTGGTTGGTTTCATGTTATTCACTTAGTCTGGTGACTGGTTGGTTTCATGTTATTCACTTAGTCTGGTGACTGGTTGGTTTTATAAGGATGTTATTCACTTAGTCTGGTGACAGGTTGGTTTTATAAGGACGTTATTCACTTAGTCTGGTGACTGGTTGGTTTCATGTTATTCACTTAGTCTGGGGATTGGTTGGTTTTATAAGGATGTTATTCACTTAGTCTGGTGACTGGTTGGTTTTATGTTATTCACTTAGTCTGGTGACTGGTTGGTTTCATGTTATTCACTTATTCTAGTGACTGGTTGGTTTCAGGTTATTCACTTAGTCTGGTGACTGGTTGGTATTATAAGGGCGTTATTCACCTTGTCTTGTTACTGGTTGGTTTTATAAGGACGTTATTCACTTAGTCTGGTGACTGGTTGGTTTTATGTTATTCACTTAGTCTGGTGACTGGTTGGTTTTATAAGGACGTTATTCACTTATGCTGGTGACTGGTTGGTTTTATGTTATTCACTTAGTCTAGTGACTTGTTGGTTTCATGTTATTCACTTAGTCTGGTGACTGGTTGGTTTCATGTTATTCACTTATTCTGGTGACTGGTTGGTTTCATGTTATTCACTTAGTCTGGTGACTGGTTGGTTTTATAAGGGCGTTATTGACTTAGTCTGGTTACTGGTTGGTTTTATAAGGAAGTTATTCACTTAGTCTGGTGACTGGTTGGTTTTATGTTATTCACTTATTCTGGTGACTGGTTGGTTTTATAAGGACGTTATTCACTTATGCTGGTGACTGGTTGGTTTCATGTTATTCACTTAGTCTGGTGACTGGATGGTTTCACGTTATTCAATTAGTCTGGTGACTGGTTGGTTTTATAAGGACGTTATTCACTTAGTCTGGGGACTGGTGGGTTTCATGTTATTCACTTAGTCTGGTGACTGGTTGGTTTTATAAGGACGTTATTCACTTATGCTGGTGACTGGTTGGTTTTATGTTATTCACTTAGTCTGATGACTGGTTGGTTTCATGTTATTCACTTAGTCTGGTGACTGGTTGGTTTCATGTTATTCACTTAGTCTGGTGACTGGTTGGTTTCATGTTATTCACTTAGTCTGGTGGCTGGTTGGTTTCATGTTATTCACTTAGTCTGGTGACTGGTTGGTTTCATGTTATTCACTTAGTCTGGTGACTGGTTGGTTTCATGTTATTCACTTAGTCTGGTGACTGGTTGGTTTTATAAGGATGTTATTCACTTAGTCTGGTGACTGGTTGGTTTCATGTTATTCACTTAGTCTGGTGACTGGTTGGTTTTATAAGGATGTTATTCACTTAGTCTGGTGACTGGTTGGTTTTATAAGGACGTTATTCACAGTCTGGTGACTGGTTGGTTTTATAAGGACGTTATTCACAAGTCTGGTGACTGGTTGGTTTCACGTTATTCACTTAGTCTGGTGACTGGTTGGGTTTATAAGGATGTCATTCACTTAGTCTGGTGACTGGTTGGTTTCATGTTATTCACTTAGTCTGGTGACTGGTTGGTTTTATAAGGACGTTATTCACTTAGTCTGGTGACTGGTTGGTTTTATGTTATTCATTTAGTCTGGTGACTGTTTGGTTTTATAAGAAGGTTATTCAGTTAGTCTGGTGACTGGTTGGTTTTATGTTATTCACTTATTCTGGTGACTGGTTGGTTTTATAAGGACATTATTCACTTATGCTGGTGACTGGTTGGTTTCATGTTATTCACTTAGTCTGGTGACTGGTTGGTTTCACGTTATTCACTTAGTCTGGTGACTGGTTGGTTTCATGTTATTCACTTAGTCTGGTGACTGGTTGGTTTTATAAGGACGTTATTCACTTAGTCTGGGGAGTGGTGGGTTTCATGTTATTCACTTAGTCTGGTGACTGGTTGGTTTTATAAGGACGTTATTCACTTAGTCTGGTGACTGGTTGGTTTTATGTTATTCACTTAGTCTGGTGACTGGTTGGTTTTATAAGGACGTTATTCACTTATGCTGGTGACTGGTTGGTTTTATGTTATTCACTTAGTCTGATGACTGGTTGGTTTCATGTTATTCACTTAGTCTGGTGACTGGATGGTTTCATGTTATTCACTTAGTCTGGTGACTGGTTGGTTTCATGTTATTCACTTAGTCTGGTGACTGGTTGGTTTCATGTTATTCACTTAGTCTGGTGACTGGTTGGTTTCATGTTATTCACTTAGTCTGGTGACTGGTTGGTTTCATGTTATTCACTTAGTCTGGTGACTGGTTGGTTTTATAAGGATGTTATTCACTTAGTCTGGTGACAGGTTGGTTTTATAAGGACGTTATTCACTTAGTCTGGTGACTGGTTGGTTTCATGTTATTCACTTAGTCTGGGGATTGGTTGGTTTTATAAGGATGTTATTCACTTAGTCTGGGGACTGGTTGGTTTCATGTTATTCACTTAGTCTGGTGACTGGTTGGTTTCCTGTTATTCACTTAGTCTGGTGACTGGTTGGTTTTATAAGGATGTTATTCACTTAGTCTGGTGACAGGTTGGTTTTATAAGGACGTTATTCACTTAGTCTGGTGACTGGTTGGTTTCATGTTATTCACTTAGTCTGGGGATTGGTTGGTTTTATAAGGATGTTATTCACTTAGTCTGGGGACTGGTTGGTTTCATGTTATTCACTTAGTCTGGTGACTGGTTGGTTTCATGTTATTCACTTAGTCTGGTGACTGGTTGGTTTCATGTTATTCACTTAGTCTGGTGACTGGTTGGTTTCATGTTATTCACTTAGTCTGGTGACTGGTTGGTTTTATAAATATGTTATTCACTTATGCTGGTGACTGGTTGGTTTTATAAATATGTTATTCACTTAGTCTGGTGACTGGTTGGTTTTATAAGGATGTTATTCACTTAGTCTGGTGACTGGTTGGTTTTATGTTATTCACTTAGTCTGGTGACTGGTTGGTTTTATGTTATTCACTTAGTCTGGTGACTGGTTGGTTTTATAAGGATATTATTCACTTAGTCTGGTGACTGGTTGGTTTTATGTTATTCACTTAGTCTGGTGACTGGTTGGTTTTATGTTATTCACTTAGTCTGGTGACTGGTTGGTTTCATGTTATTCACTTAGTCTGGTGAGTGGTTGGTTTTATGTTATTCACTTAGTCTGGTGACTGGTTGGTTTTAAGTTATTCACTTAGTCTGGTGACTGGTTGGTTTTAAGTTATTCACTTAGTCTGGTGACTGGTTGGTTTCATGTTATTCACTTAGTCTGGTGACTGGTTGGTTTCATGTTATTCACTTAGTCTGGTGACTGGTTGGTTTTATAAATATGTTATTCACTTATGCTGGTGACTGGTTGGTTTTATAAGGATGTTATTCACTTAGTCTGGTGACTGGTTGGTTTTATGTTATTCACTTAGTCTGGTGACTGGTTGGTTTTATTTTATTCACTTAGTCTGGTGACTGGTTGGTTTTATGTTATACACTTAGTCTGGTGACTGGTTGGTTTTATGTTATTCACTTAGTCTGGTGACTGGTTGGTTTTATGTTATTCACTTAGTCTGGTGACTGGTTGGTTTTATAAGAACGTTATTCACTTAGTCTGGTGACTGGTTGGTTTTATGTTATTCACTTAGTCTGGTGACTGGTTGGTTTCATGTTATTCACTTAGTCTGGTGACTGGTTGGTTTCATGTTATTCACTTAGTCTAGTGACTTGTTGGTTTCATGTTATTCACTTAGTCTGGTGACTGGTTGGTTTCATGTTATTCACTTAGTCTGGTGACTGGTTGGTTTTATAAATATGTTATTCACTTAGTCTGGTGACTGGTTGGTTTTATAAGGATGTTATTCACTTAGTCTGGTGACTGGTTGGTTTTATGTTATTCACTTAGTCTGGTGACTGGTTGGTTTCATGTTATTCACTTAGTCTGGTGACTGGTTGGTTTTATAAGGATGTTATTCACTTAGTCTGGTGACTGGTTGGTTTTATGTTATTCACTTAGTCTGGTGACTGGTTGGTTTTATGTTATTCACTTAGTCTGGTGACTGGTTGGTTTTATGTTATTCACTTAGTCTGGTGACTGGTTGGTTTTATGTTATTCACTTAGTCTGGTGACTGGTTGGTTTTAAGTTATTCACTTAGTCTGGTGACTGGTTGGTTTTAAGTTATTCACTAAGTCTGGTGACTGGTTGTTATATAAGGATGTTATTCACTTAGTCTGGTGACTGGTTGGTTTCATGTTATTCACTTAGTCTGGTGACTGGTTGGTTTCATGTTATTCACTTAGTCTGGTGACTGGTTGGTTTCATGTTATTCACTTAGTCTAGTGACTTGTTGGTTTCATGTTATTCACTTAGTCTGGTGACTGGTTGGTTTCATGTTATTCACTTAGTCTGGTGACTGGTTGGTTTCATGTTATTCACTTAGTCTGGTGACTGGTTGGTTTTATAAATATGCTATTCACTTATGCTGGTGACTGGTTGGTTTTATAAGGATCTTATTCACTTAGTCTGGTGACTGGTTGGTTTTATGTTATTCACTTAGTCTGGTGACTGGTTGGTTTTATTTTATTCACTTAGTCTGGTGACTGGTTGGTTTTATGTTATTCACTTAGTCTGGTGACTGGTTGGTTTTATGTTATTCACTTAGTCTGGTGACTGGTTGGTTTTATGTTATTCACTTAGTCTGGTGACTGGTTGGTTTTATAAGAACATTATTCACTTAGTCTGGTGACTGGTTGGTTTTATGTTATTCACTTAGTCTGGTGACTGGTTGGTTTTATAAGAACGTTATTGACTTAGTCTGGTGACTGGTTGGTTTCATGTTATTCACTTAGTCTGGTGACTGGTTGGTTTCATGTTATTCACTTATTCTAGTGACTGGTTGGTTTCAGGTTATTCACTTAGTCTGGTGACTGGTTGGTATTATAAGGGCGTTATTCACCTTGTCTGGTTACTGGTTGGTTTTATAAGGACGTTATTCACTTAGTCTGGTGACTGGTTGGTTTTATGTTATTCACTTAGTCTGGTGACTGGTTGGTTTTATAAGGACGTTATTCACTTATGCTGGTGACTGGTTGGTTTTATGTTATTCACTTAGTCTAGTGACTTGTTGGTTTCATGTTATTCACTTAGTCTGGTGACTGGTTGGTTTCATGTTATTCACTTAGTCTGGTGACTGGTTGGTTTTATGTTATTCACTTAGTCTGGTGACTGGTTGGTTTTATAAGGGCGTTATTGACTTAGTCTGGTTACTGGTTGGTTTTATAAGGAAGTTATTCACTTAGTCTGGTGACTGGTTGGTTTTATAAGGACGTTATTCACTTATGCTGGTGACTGGTTGGTTTCATGTTATTCACTTAGTCTGGTGATTTGGATGGTTTCACGTTATTCAATTAGTCTGGTGACTGGTTGGTTTTATAAGGACGTTATTCACTTAGTCTGGGGACTGGTGGGTTTCATGTTATTCACTTAGTCTGGTGACTGGTTGGTTTTATAAGGACGTTATTCACTTATGCTGGTGACTGGTTGGTTTTATGTTATTCACTTAGTCTGATGACTGGTTGGTTTCATGTTATTCACTTAGTCTGGTGACTGGTTGGTTTCATGTTATTCACTTAGTCTGGTGACTGGTTGGTTTCATGTCATTCACTTAGTCTGGTGACTGGTTGGTTTCATGTTATTCACTTAGTCTGGTGACTGGTTGGTTTCATGTTATTCACTTAGTCTGGTGACTGGTTGGTTTCATGTTATTCACTTAGTCTGGTGACTGGTTGGTTTCATGTTATTCACTTAGTCTGGTGACTGGTTGGTTTTATAAGGATGTTATTCACTTAGTCTGGTGACTGGTTGGTTTCATGTTATTCACTTAGTCTGGTGACTGGTTTGTTTTATAAGGACGTTATTCACTTATGCTGGTGACTGGTTGGTTTTATGTTATTCACTTAGTCTGATGACTGGTTGGTTTCATGTTATTCACTTAGTCTGGTGACTGGTTGGTTTCATGTTATTCACTTAGTCTGGTGACTGGTTGGTTTCATGTTATTCACTTAGTCTGGTGACTGGTTGGTTTCATGTTATTCACTTAGTCTGGTGACTGGTTGGTTTCATGTTATTCACTTAGTCTGGTGACTGGTTGGTTTCATGTTATTCACTTAGTCTGGTGACTGGTTGGTTTTATAAGGATGTTATTCACTTAGTCTGGTGACTGGTTGGTTTCATGTTATTCACTTAGTCTGGTGACTGGTTGGTTTTATAAGGATGTTATTCACTTAGTCTGGTGACTGGTTGGTTTTATAAGGACGTTATTCACAGTCTGGTGACTGGTTGGTTTTATAAGGACGTTATTCACAAGTCTGGTGACTGGTTGGTTTCACGTTATTCACTTAGTCTGGTGACTGGTTGGGTTTATAAGGATGTCATTCACTTAGTCTGGTGACTGGTTGGTTTCATGTTATTCACTTAGTCTGGTGACTGGTTGGTTTTATAAGGACGTTATTCACTTAGTCTGGTGACTGGTTGGTTTTATGTTATTCATTTAGTCTGGTGACTGTTTGGTTTTATAAGAACGTTATTCAGTTAGTCTGGTGACTGGTTGGTTTTATGTTATTCACTTATTCTGGTGACTGGTTGGTTTTATAAGGACATTATTCACTTATGCTGGTGACTGGTTGGTTTCATGTTATTCACTTAGTCTGGTGACTGGTTGGTTTCACGTTATTCACTTAGTCTGGTGACTGGTTGGTTTCATGTTATTCACTTAGTCTGGTGACTGGTTGGTTTTATAAGGACGTTATTCACTTAGTCTGGGGACTGGTGGGTTTCATGTTATTCACTTAGTCTGGTGACTGGTTGGTTTTATAAGGACGTTATTCACTTATGCTGGTGACTGGTTGGTTTTATGTTATTCACTTAGTCTAGTGACTTGTTGGTTTCATGTTATTCACTTAGTCTGGTGACTGGTTGGTTTCATGTTATTCACTTAGTCTGGTGACTGGTTGGTTTCATGTTATTCACTTAGTCTGGTGACTGGTTGGTTTTATAAGGGCGTTATTGACTTAGTCTGGTTACTGGTTGGTTTTATAAGGAAGTTATTCACTTAGTCTGGTGACTGGTTGGTTTTATGTTATTCACTTATTCTGGTGACTGGTTGGTTTTATAAGGACGTTATTCACTTAGTCTGGTGACTGGTTGGTTTTATGTTATTCACTTAGTCTGGTGACTGGTTGGTTTTATAAGGACGTTATTCACTTATGCTGGTGACTGGTTGGTTTTATGTTATTCACTTAGTCTAGTGACTTGTTGGTTTCATGTTATTCACTTAGTCTGGTGACTGGTTGGTTTCATGTTATTCACTTATTCTGGTGACTGGTTGGTTTCATGTTATTCACTTAGTCTGGTGACTGGTTGGTTTTATAAGGGCGTTATTGACTTAGTCTGGTTACTGGTTGGTTTTATAAGGAAGTTATTCACTTAGTCTGGTGACTGGTTGGTTTTATGTTATTCACTTATTCTGGTGACTGGTTGGTTTTATAAGGACGTTATTCACTTATGCTGGTGACTGGTTGGTTTCATGTTATTCACTTAGTCTGGTGACTGGATGGTTTCACGTTATTCAATTAGTCTGGTGACTGGTTGGTTTTATAAGGACGTTATTCACTTAGTCTGGGGACTGGTGGGTTTCATGTTATTCACTTAGTCTGGTGACTGGTTGGTTTTATAAGAACGTTATTCACTTATGCTGGTGACTGGTTGGTTTTATGTTATTCACTTAGTCTGATGACTGGTTGGTTTCATGTTATTCACTTAGTCTGGTGACTGGTTGGTTTCATGTTATTCACTTAGTCTGGTGACTGGTTGGTTTCATGTTATTCACTTAGTCTGGTGACTGGTTGGTTTCATGTTATTCACTTAGTCTGGTGACTGGTTGGTTTCATGTTATTCACTTAGTCTGGTGACTGGTTGGTTTCATGTTATTCACTTAGTCTGGTGACTGGTTGGTTTTATAAGGATGTTATTCACTTAGTCTGGTGACTGGTTGGTTTCATGTTATTCACTTAGTCTGGTGACTGGTTGGTTTTATAAGGATGTTATTCACTTAGTCTGGTGACTGGTTGGTTTTATAAGGACGTTATTCACAGTCTGGTGACTGGTTGGTTTTATAAGGACGTTATTCACAAGTCTGGTGACTGGTTGGTTTCACGTTATTCACTTAGTCTGGTGACTGGTTGGGTTTATAAGGATGTCATTCACTTAGTCTGGTGACTGGTTGGTTTCATGTTATTCACTTAGTCTGGTGACTGGTTGGTTTTATAAGGACGTTATTCACTTAGTCTGGTGACTGGTTGGTTTTATGTTATTCATTTAGTCTGGTGACTGTTTGGTTTTATAAGAAGGTTATTCAGTTAGTCTGGTGACTGGTTGGTTTTATGTTATTCACTTATTCTGGTGACTGGTTGGTTTTATAAGGACATTATTCACTTATGCTGGTGACTGGTTGGTTTCATGTTATTCACTTAGTCTGGTGACTGGTTGGTTTCACGTTATTCACTTAGTCTGGTGACTGGTTGGTTTCATGTTATTCACTTAGTCTGGTGACTGGTTGGTTTTATAAGGACGTTATTCACTTAGTCTGGGGACTGGTGGGTTTCATGTTATTCACTTAGTCTGGTGACTGGTTGGTTTTATAAGGACGTTATTCACTTAGTCTGGTGACTGGTTGGTTTTATGTTATTCACTTAGTCTGGTGACTGGTTGGTTTTATAAGGACGTTATTCACTTATGCTGGTGACTGGTTGGTTTTATGTTATTCACTTAGTCTGATGACTGGTTGGTTTCATGTTATTCACTTAGTCTGGTGACTGGATGGTTTCATGTTATTCACTTAGTCTGGTGACTGGTTGGTTTCATGTTATTCACTTAGTCTGGTGACTGGTTGGTTTCATGTTATTCACTTAGTCTGGTGACTGGTTGGTTTCATGTTATTCACTTAGTCTGGTGACTGGTTGGTTTCATGTTATTCACTTAGTCTGGTGACTGGTTGGTTTTATAAGGATGTTATTCACTTAGTCTGGTGACAGGTTGGTTTTATAAGGACGTTATTCACTTAGTCTGGTGACTGGTTGGTTTCATGTTATTCACTTAGTCTGGGGATTGGTTGGTTTTATAAGGATTTTATTCACTTAGTCTGGGGACTGGTTGGTTTCATGTTATTCACTTAGTCTGGTGACTGGTTGGTTTCATGTTATTCACTTAGTCTGGTGACTGGTTGGTTTCATGTTATTCACTTAGTCTGGTGACTGGTTAGTTTCATGTTATTCACTTAGTCTGGTGACTGGTTGGTTTTATAAATATGTTATTCACTTATGCAGGTGACTGGTTGGTTTTATAAATATGTTATTCACTTAGTCTGGTGACTGGTTGGTTTTATAAGGATGTTATTCACTTAGTCTGGTGACTGGTTGGTTTTATGTTATTCACTTAGTCTGGTGACTGGTTGGTTTTATGTTATTCACTTAGTCTGGTGACTGGTTGGTTTTATAAGGATATTATTCACTTAGTCTGGTGACTGGTTGGTTTTATGTTATTCACTTAGTCTGGTGACTGGTTGGTTTTATGTTATTCACTTAGTCTGGTGACTGGTTGGTTTCATGTTATTCACTTAGTCTGGTGAGTGGTTGGTTTTATGTTATTCACTTAGTCTGGTGACTGGTTGGTTTTAAGTTATTCACTTAGTCTGGTGACTGGTTGTTTTTAAGTTATTCACTTAGTCTGGTGACTGGTTGGTTTCATGTTATTCACTTAGTCTGGTGACTGGTTGGTTTCATGTTATTCACTTAGTCTGGTGACTGGTTGGTTTTATAAATATGTTATTCACTTATGCTGGTGACTGGTTGGTTTTATAAGGATGTTATTCACTTAGTCTGGTGACTGGTTGGTTTTATGTTATTCACTTAGTCTGGTGACTGGTTGGTTTTATTTTATTCACTTAGTCTGGTGACTGGTTGGTTTTATGTTATTCACTTAGTCTGGTGACTGGTTGGTTTTATGTTATTCACTTAGTCTGGTGACTGGTTGGTTTTATGTTATTCACTTAGTCTGGTGACTGGTTGGTTTTATAAGAATGTTATTCACTTAGTCTGATGACTGGTTGGTTTTATGTTATTCACTTAGTCTGGTGACTGGTTGGTTTCATGTTATTCACTTAGTCTGGTGACTGGTTGGTTTCATGTTATTCACTTAGTCTAGTGACTTGTTGGTTTCATGTTATTCACTTAGTCTGGTGACTGGTTGGTTTCATGTTATTCACTTAGTCTGGTGACTGGTTGGTTTTATAAATATGTTATTCACTTATGCTGGTGACTGGTTGGTTTTATAAATATGTTATTCACTTAGTCTGGTGACTGGTTGGTTTTATAAGGATGTTATTCACTTAGTCTGGTGACTGGTTGGTTTTATGTTATTCACTTAGTCTGGTGACTGGTTGGTTTCATGTTATTCACTTAGTCTGGTGACTGGTTGGTTTTATAAGGATGTTATTCACTTAGTCTGGTGACTGGTTGGTTTTATGTTATTCACTTAGTCTGGTGACTGGTTGGTTTCATGTTATTCACTTAGTCTGGTGACTGGTTGGTTTTATGTTATTCACTTAGTCTGGTGACTGGTTGGTTTTAAGTTATTCACTTAGTCTGGTAACTGGTTGGTTTTAAGTTATTCACTAAGTCTGGTGACTGGTTGTTTTTATAAGGATGTTATTCACTTAGTCTGGTGACTGGTTGGTTTCATGTTATTCACTTAGTCTGGTGACTGGTTGGTTTCATGTTATTCACTTAGTCTGGTGACTGGTTGGTTTCATGTTATTCACTTAGTCTAGTGACTTGTTGGTTTCATGTTATTCACTTAGTCTGGTGACTGGTTGGTTTCATGTTATTCACTTAGTCTGGTGACTGGTTGGTTTCATGTTATTCACTTAGTCTGGTGACTGGTTGGTTTTATAAATATGCTATTCACTTATGCTGGTGACTGGTTGGTTTTATAAGGATGTTATTCACTTAGTCTGGTGACTGGTTGGTTTTATGTTATTCACTTAGTCTGGTGACTGGTTGGTTTTATTTTATTCACTTAGTCTGGTGACTGGTTGGTTTTATGTTATTCACTTAGTCTGGTGACTGGTTGGTTTTATGTTATTCACTTAGTCTGGTGACTGGTTGGTTTTATGTTATTCACTTAGTCTGGTGACTGGTTGGTTTTATAAGAACGTTATTCACTTAGTCTGGTGACTGGTTGGTTTTATGTTATTCACTTAGTCTGGTGACTGGTTGGTTTTATAAGAACGTTATTGACTTAGTCTGGTGACTGGTTGGTTTCATGTTATTCACTTAGTCTGGTGACTGGTTGGTTTCATGTTATTCACTTATTCTAGTGACTGGTTGGTTTCAGGTTATTCACTTAGTCTGGTGACTGGTTGGTATTATAAGGGCGTTATTCACCTTGTCTGGTTACTGGTTGGTTTTATAAGGACGTTATTCACTTAGTCTGGTGACTGGTTGGTTTTATGTTATTCACTTAGTCTGGTGACTGGTTGGTTTTATAAGGACGTTATTCACTTATGCTGGTGACTGGTTGGTTTTATGTTATTCACTTAGTCTAGTGACTTGTTGGTTTCATGTTATTCACTTAGTCTGGTGACTGGTTGGTTTCATGTTATTCACTTAGTCTGGTGACTGGTTGGTTTCATGTTATTCACTTAGTCTGGTGACTGGTTGGTTTTATAAGGGCGTTATTGACTTAGTCTGGTTACTGGTTGGTTTTATAAGGAAGATATTCACTTAGTCTGGTGACTGGTTGGTTTTATAAGGACGTTATTCACTTATGCTGGTGACTGGTTGGTTTCATGTTATTCACTTAGTCTGGTGATTTGGATGGTTTCACGTTATTCAATTAGTCTGGTGACTGGTTGGTTTTATAAGGACGTTATTCACTTAGTCTGGGGACTGGTGGGTTTCATGTTATTCACTTAGTCTGGTGACTGGTTGGTTTTATAAGGACGTTATTCACTTATGCTGGTGACTGGTTGGTTTTATGTTATTCACTTAGTCTGATGACTGGTTGGTTTCATGTTATTCACTTAGTCTGGTGACTGGTTGGTTTCATGTTATTCACTTAGTCTGGTGACTGGTTGGTTTCATGTCATTCACTTAGTCTGGTGACTGGTTGGTTTCATGTTATTCACTTAGTCTGGTGACTGGTTGGTTTCATGTTATTCACTTAGTCTGGTGACTGGTTGGTTTCATGTTATTCACTTAGTCTGGTGACTGGTTGGTTTCATGTTATTCACTTAGTCTGGTGACTGGTTGGTTTTATAAGGATGTTATTCACTTAGTCTGGTGACTGGTTGGTTTCATGTTATTCACTTAGTCTGGTGACTGGTTTGTTTTATAAGGACGTTATTCACTTATGCTGGTGACTGGTTGGTTTTATGTTATTCACTTAGTCTGATGACTGGTTGGTTTCATGTTATTCACTTAGTCTGGTGACTGGTTGGTTTCATGTTATTCACTTAGTCTGGTGACTGGTTGGTTTCATGTTATTCACTTAGTCTGGTGACTGGTTGGTTTCATGTTATTCACTTAGTCTGGTGACTGGTTGGTTTCATGTTATTCACTTAGTCTGGTGACTGGTTGGTTTCATGTTATTCACTTAGTCTGGTGACTGGTTGGTTTCATGTTATTCACTTAGTCTGGTGACTGGTTGGTTTTATAAGGATGTTATTCACTTAGTCTGGTGACTGGTTGGTTTCATGTTATTCACTTAGTTTGGTGACTGGTTGGTTTTATAAGGATGTTATTCACTTAGTCTTGTGACTGGTTGGTTTTATAAGGACGTTATTCACAGTCTGGTGACTGGTTGGTTTTATAAGGACGTTATTCACAAGTCTGGTGACTGGTTGGTTTCACGTTATTCACTTAGTCTGGTGACTGGTTGGGTTTATAAGGATGTCATTCACTTAGTCTGGTGACTGGTTGGTTTCATGTTATTCACTTAGTCTGGTGACTGGTTGGTTTTATAAGGACGTTATTCACTTAGTCTGGTGACTGGTTGGTTTTATGTTATTCATTTAGTCTGGTGACTGTTTGGTTTTATAAGAACGTTATTCAGTTAGTCTGGTGACTGGTTGGTTTTATGTTATTCACTTATTCTGGTGACTGGTTGGTTTTATAAGGACATTATTCACTTATGCTGGTGACTGGTTGGTTTCATGTTATTCACTTAGTCTGGTGACTGGTTGGTTTCACGTTATTCACTTAGTCTGGTGACTGGTTGGTTTCATGTTATTCACTTAGTCTGGTGACTGGTTGGTTTTATAAGGACGTTATTCACTTAGTCTGGGGACTGGTGGGTTTCATGTTATTCACTTAGTCTGGTGACTGGTTGGTTTTATAAGGACGTTATTCACTTATGCTGGTGACTGGTTGGTTTTATTTTATTCACTTAGTCTAGTGACTTGTTGGTTTCATGTTATTCACTTAGTCTGGTGACTGGTTGGTTTCATGTTATTCACTTAGTCTGGTGACTGGTTGGTTTCATGTTATTCACTTAGTCTGGTGACTGGTTGGTTTTATAAGGGCGTTATTGACTTAGTCTGGTTACTGGTTGGTTTTATAAGGAAGTTATTCACTTAGTCTGGTGACTGGTTGGTTTTATGTTATTCACTTATTCTGGTGACTGGTTGGTTTTATAAGGACGTTATTCACTTATGCTGGTGACTGGTTGGTTTCATGTTATTCACTTAGTCTGGTGACTGGATGGTTTCACGTTATTCAATTAGTCTGGTGACTGGTTGGTTTTATAAGGACGTTATTCACTTAGTCTGGGGACTGGTGGGTTTCATGTTATTCACTTAGTCTGGTGACTGGTTGGTTTTATAAGGACGTTATTCACTTATGCTGGTGACTGGTTGGTTTTATGTTATTCACTTAGTCTGATGACTGGTTGGTTTCATGTTATTCACTTAGTCTGGTGACTGGTTGGTTTCATGTTATTCACTTAGTCTGGTGACTGGTTGGTTTCATGTTATTCACTTAGTCTGGTGACTGGTTGGTTTCATGTTATTCACTTAGTCTGGTGACTGGTTGGTTTCAAGTTATTCACTTAGTCTGGTGACTGGTTGGTTTCATGTTATTCACTTAGTCTGGTGACTGGTTGGTTTCATGTTATTCACTTAGTCTGGTGACTGGTTGGTTTTATAAGGATGTTATTCACTTAGTCTGGTGACTGGTTGGTTTCATGTTATTCACTTAGTCTGGTGACTGGTTGGTTTTATAAGGATGTTATTCACTTAGTCTGGTGACTGGTTGGTTTTATAAGGACGTTATTCACAGTCTGGTGACTGGTTGGTTTTATAAGGACGTTATTCACAAGTCTGGTGACTGGTTGGTTTCACGTTATTCACTTAGTCTGGTGACTGGTTGGGTTTATAAGGATGTCATTCACTTAGTCTGGTGACTGGTTGGTTTCATGTTATTCACTTAGTCTGGTGACTGGTTGGTTTTTTAAGGACGTTATTCACTTAGTCTGGTGACTGGTTGGTTTTATGTTATTCATTTAGTCTGGTGACTGTTTGGTTTTATAAGAACGTTATTCAGTTAGTCTGGTGACTGGTTGGTTTTATGTTATTCACTTATTCTGGTGACTGGTTGGTTTTATAAGGACATTATTCACTTATGCTGGTGACTGGTTGGTTTCATGGTATTCACTTAGTCTGGTGACTGGTTGGTTTCACGTTATCCACTTAGTCTGGTGACTGGTTGGTTTCATGTTATTCACTTAGTCTGGTGACTGGTTGGTTTTATAAGGACGTTATTCACTTAGTCTGGGGACTGGTGGGTTTCATGTTATTCACTTAGTCTGGTGACTGGTTGGTTTTATAAGGACGTTATTCACTTAGTCTGGTGACTGGTTGGTTTTATGTTATTCACTTAGTCTGGTGACTGGTTGGTTTTATAAGGACGTTATTCACTTATGCTGGTGACTGGTTGGTTTTATGTTATTCACTTAGTCTGATGACTGGTTGGTTTCATGTTATTCACTTAGTCTGGTGGCTGGTTGGTTTCATGTTATTCACTTAGTCTGGTGACTGGTTGGTTTCATGTTATTCACTTAGTCTGGTGACAGGTTGGTTTCATGTTATTCACTTAGTCTGGTGACTGGTTGGTTTCATGTTATTCACTTAGTCTGGTGACTGGTTGGTTTCATGTTATTCACTTAGTCTGGCGACTGGTTGGTTTTATAAGGATGTTATTCACTTAGTCTGGTGACTGGTTGGTTTCATGTTATTCATTTAGTCTGGGGATTGGTTGGTTTTATAAGGATGTTATTCACTTAGTCTGGGGACTGGTTGGTTTCATGTTATTCACTTAGTCTGGTGACTGGTTGGTTTTATAAGGATGTTATTCACTTAGTGTGGTGACTGGTTGGTTTCATGTTATTCACTTAGTCTGGTGACTGGTTGGTTTTAAAAGGACGTTATTGACTTAGTCTGGTGACTGGTTTGTTTTATAAGGATGTTATTCACTTAGTCTGGTGACTGGTTGGCTTTATGTTATTCACTTAGTCTGGTGACTGGTTGGTTTCATGTTATTCACTTAGTCTGGTGACTGGTTGGTTTTATAAGAACATTATTCACTTAGTCTGGTGACTGGTTGGTTTTATGTTATTCACTTATGCTGGTGACTGGTTGGTTTTATAAGGATGTTATTCACTTAGTCTGGGGACTGGTTGGTTTCATGTTATTCACTTAGTCTGGTGACCGGTTGGTTTCATGTTATTCACTTATTCTAGTGACTGGTTGGTTTCAGGTTATTCACTTAGTCTGGTGACTGGTTGGTTTTATGTTATTCACTTAGTCTGGTGACTGGTTGGTTTTATGTTATTCTCTTAGTCTGGTGACTGGTTGGTTTCATGTTATTCACTTAGTCTGGTGAATGGTTGGTTTTATGTTATTCACTTAGTCTGGTGACTGGTTGGTTTTAAGTTATTCACTTAGTCTGGTGACTGGTTGGTTTTAAGTTATTCACTAAGTCTGGTGACTGGTTGGTTTTATAAGGATGTTATTCACTTAGTCTGGTGACTGGTTGGTTTCATGTTATTCACTTAGTCTGGTGACTGGTTGGTTTCATGTTATTCACTTAGTCTGGTGACTGGTTGGTTTCATGTTATTCACTTAGTCTGGTGACTGGTTGGTTTCATGTTATTCACTTAGTCTGGTGACTGGTTGGTTTTATAAGGACGTTATTCACTTAGTCTGGGGACTGGTGGGTTTCATGTTATTCACTTAGTCTGGTGACTGGTTGGTTTTATAAGGACGTTATTCACTTAGTCTGGTGACTGGTTGGTTTTATGTTATTCACTTAGTCTGGTGACTGGTTGGTTTTATAAGGACGTTATTCACTTATGCTGGTGACTGGTTGGTTTTATGTTATTCACTTAGTCTGATGACTGGTTGGTTTCATGTTATTCACTTAGTCTGGTGACTGGTTGGTTTCATGTTATTCACTTAGTCTGGTGACTGGTTGGTTTCATGTTATTCACTTAGTCTGGTGACTGGTTGGTTTCATGTTATTCACTTAGTCTGGTGACTGGTTGGTTTCATGTTATTCACTTAGTCTAGTGACTTGTTGGTTTCATGTTATTCACTTAGTCTGGTGACTGGTTGGTTTTATAAGGACGTTATTCACTTAGTCTGGGGACTGGTGGGTTTCATGTTATTCACTTAGTCTGGTGACTGGTTGGTTTTATAAGGACGTTATTCACTTAGTCTGGTGACTGGTTGGTTTTATGTTATTCACTTAGTCTGGTGACTGGTTGGTTTTATAAGGACGTTATTCACTTATGCTGGTGACTGGTTGGTTTTATGTTATTCACTTAGTCTGATGACTGGTTGGTTTCATGTTATTCACTTAGTCTGGTGACTGGTTGGTTTCATGTTATTCACTTAGTCTGGTGACTGGTTGGTTTCATGTTATTCACTTAGTCTGGTGACTGGTTGGTTTCATGTTATTCACTTAGTCTGGTGACTGGTTGGTTTCATGTTATTCACTTAGTCTGGTGACTGGTTGGTTTCATGTTATTCACTTAGTCTGGTGACTGGTTGGTTTTATAAGGATGTTATTCACTTAGTCTGGTGACAGGTTGGTTTTATAAGGACGTTATTCACTTAGTCTGGTGACTGGTTGGTTTCATGTTATTCATTTAGTCTGGGGATTGGTTGGTTTTATAAGGATGTTATTCACTTAGTCTGGGGACTGGTTGGTTTCATGTTATTCACTTAGTCTGGTGACTGGTTGGTTTCATGTTATTGACTTAGTCTGGTGACTGGTTGGTTTCATGTTATTCACTTAGTCTGGTGACTGGTTGGTTTTATAAGGATGTTATTCACTTAGTGTGGTGACTGGTTGGTTTCATGTTATTCACTTAGTCTGGTGACTGGTTGGTTTTAAAAGGACGTTATTCACTTAGTCTGGTGACTGGTTTGTTTTATAAGGATGTTATTCACTTAGTCTGGTGACTGGTTGGCTTTATGTTATTCACTTAGTCTGGTGACTGGTTGGTTTCATGTTATTCACTTAGTCTGGTGACTGGTTGGTTTTATAAGAACATTATTCACTTAGTCTGGTGACTGGTTGGTTTTATGTTATTCACTTATGCTGGTGACTGGTTGGTTTTATAAGGATGTTATTCACTTAGTCTGGGGACTGGTTGGTTTCATGTTATTCACTTAGTCTGGTGACCGGTTGGTTTCATGTTATTCACTTATTCTAGTGACTGGTTGGTTTCAGGTTATTCACTTAGTCTGGTGACTGGTTGGTTTTATGTTATTCACTTAGTCTGGTGACTGGTTGGTTTTATGTTATTCACTTAGTCTGGTGACTGGTTGGTTTCATGTTATTCACTTAGTCTGGTGAATGGTTGGTTTTATGTTATTCACTTAGTCTGGTGACTGGTTGGTTTTAAGTTATTCACTTAGTCTGGTGACTGGTTGGTTTTAAGTTATTCACTAAGTCTGGTGACTGGTTGGTTTTATAAGGATGTTATTCACTTAGTCTGGTGACTGGTTGGTTTCATGTTATTCACTTAGTCTGGTGACTGGTTGGTTTCATGTTATTCACTTAGTCTGGTGACTGGTTGGTTTCATGTTATTCACTTAGTCTGGTGACTGGTTGGTTTTATAAGAACATTATTCACTTAGTCTGGTGACTGGTTGGTTTTATGTTATTCACTTATGCTGGTGACTGGTTGGTTTTATAAGGATGTTATTCACTTAGTCTGGGGACTGGTTGGTTTCATGTTATTCACTTAGTCTGGTGACCGGTTGGTTTCATGTTATTCACTTATTCTAGTGACTGGTTGGTTTCATGTTATTCACTTAGTCTGGTGACTGGTTGGTTTCATGTTATTCACTTAGTCTGGTGACTGGTTGGTTTCATGTTATTCACTTAGTCTGGTGACTGGTTGGTTTCATGTTATTCACTTAGTCTGGTGACTGGTTGGTTTTATAAATATGTTATTCACTTATGCTGGTGACTGGTTGGTTTTATAAGGATGTTATTCACTTAGTCTGGTGACTGGTTGGTTTTATGTTATTCACTTAGTCTGGTGACTGGTTGGTTTTATTTTATTCACTTAGTCTGGTGACTGGTTGGTTTTATGTTATTCACTTAGTCTGGTGACTGGTTGGTTTTATAAGGACGTTATTCACTTATGCTGGTGACTGGTTGGTTTCATGTTATTCACTTAGTCTGGTGACTGGTTGGTTTCATGTTATTCACTTAGTCTGGTGACTGGTTGGTTTCATGTTATTCACTTAGTCTGGTGACTGGTTGGTTTCATGTTATTCACTTAGTCTGGTGACTGGTTGGTTTCATGTTATTCACTTAGTCTGGTGACTGGTTGGTTTTATAAGGATGTTATTCACTTAGTCTGGTGAAAGGTTGGTTTTATAAGGACGTTATTCACTTAGTCTGGTGACTGGTTGGTTTCATGTTATTCATTTAGTCTGGGGATTGGTTGGTTTTATAAGGATGTTATTCACTTAGTCTGGGGACTGGTTGGTTTCATGTTATTCACTTAGTCTGGTGACTGGTTGGTTTCATGTTATTGACTTAGTCTGGTGACTGGTTGGTTTCATGTTATTCACTTAGTCTGGTGACTGGTTGGTTTTATAAGGATGTTATTCACTTAGTGTGGTGACTGGTTGGTTTCATGTTATTCACTTAGTCTGGTGACTGGTTGGTTTTAAAAGGACGTTATTCACTTAGTCTGGTGACTGGTTTGTTTTATAAGGATGTTATTCACTTAGTCTGGTGACTGGTTGGCTTTATGTTATTCACTTAGTCTGGTGACTTGTTGGTTTCATGTTATTCACTTAGTCTGGTGACTGGTTGGTTTTATAAGAACATTATTCACTTAGTCTGGTGACTGGTTGGTTTTATGTTATTCACTTATGCTGGTGACTGGTTGGTTTTATAAGGATGTTATTCACTTAGTCTGGGGACTGGTTGGTTTCATGTTATTCACTTAGTCTGGTGACCGGTTGGTTTCATGTTATTCACTTATTCTAGTGACTGGTTGGTTTCAGGTTATTCACTTAGTCTGGTGACTGGTTGGTTTTATGTTATTCACTTAGTCTGGTGACTGGTTGGTATTATGTTATTCACTTAGTCTGGTGACTGGTTGGTTTCATGTTATTCACTTAGTCTGGTGAATGGTTGGTTTTATGTTATTCACTTAGTCTGGTGACTGGTTGGTTTTAAGTTATTCACTTAGTCTGGTGACTGGTTGGTTTTAAGTTATTCACTAAGTCTGGTGACTGGTTGGTTTTATAAGGATTTTATTCACTTAGTCTGGTGACTGGTTGGTTTCATGTTATTCACTTAGTCTGGTGACTGGTTGGTTTCATGTTATTCACTTAGTCTGGTGACTGGTTGGTTTCATGTTATTCACTTAGTCTAGTGACTTGTTGGTTTCATGTTATTCACTTAGTCTGGTGACTGGTTGGTTTCATGTTATTCACTTAGTCTGGTGACTGGTTGGTTTCATGTTATTCACTTAGTCTGGTGACTGGTTGGTTTTATAAATATGTTATTCACTTATGCTGGTGACTGGTTGGTTTTATAAGGATGTTATTCACTTAGTCTGGTGACTGGTTGGTTTTATGTTATTCACTTAGTCTGGTGACTGGTTGGTTTTATTTTATTCACTTAGTCTGGTGACTGGTTGGTTTTATGTTATTCACTTAGTCTGGTGACTGGTTGGTTTTATGTTATTCACTTAGTCTGGTGACTGGTTGGTTTTATGTTATTCACTTAGTCTGGTGACTGGTTGGTTTTATAAGAACGTTATTCACTTAGTCTGGTGACTGGTTGGTTTTATGTTATTCACTTAGTCTGGTGACTGGTTGGTTTTATAAGAACGTTATTGACTTAGTCTGGTGACTGGTTGGTTTCATGTTATTCACTTAGTCTGGTGACTGGTTGGTTTCATGTTATTCACGTATTCTAGTGACTGGTTGGTTTTATAAGGACGTTATTCACTTAGTCTGGTGACTGGTTGGTTTTATGTTATTCACTTAGTCTGGTGACTGGTTGGTTTTATAAGGACGTTATTCACTTATGCTGGTGACTGGTTGGTTTTATGTTATTCACTTAGTCTGATGACTGGTTGGTTTCATGTTATTCACTTAGTCTGGTGACTGGTTGGTTTCATGTTATTCACTTAGTCTGGTGACTGGTTGGTTTCATGTTATTCACTTAGTCTGGTGACTTGTTGGTTTCATGTTATTCACTTAGTCTGGTGACTGGTTGGTTTCATGTTATTCACTTAGTCTGGTGACTGGTTGGTTTCATGTTATTCACTTAGTCTGGTGACTAGTTGGTTTCATGTTATTCACTTAGTCTGGTGACTTGTTGGTTTCATGTTATTCACTTAGTCTGGTGACTGGTTGGTTTCATGTTATTCACTTAGTCTGGTGACTGGTTGGTTTTATAAATATGTTATTCACTTATGCTGGTGACTGGTTGGTTTTAGAAATATGTTATTCACTTAGTCTGGTGACTGGTTGGTTTTATAAGGATGTTATTCACTTAGTCTGGTGACTGGTTGGTTTTATGTTATTCACTTAGTCTGGTGACTGGTTGGTTTTATGTTATTCACTTAGTCTGGTGACTGGTTGGTTTTATAAGGATGTTATTCACTTAGTCTGGTGACTGGTTGGTTTTATGTTATTCACTTAGTCTGGTGACTGGTTGGTTTTATGTTATTCACTTAGTCTGGTGACTGGTTGGTTTCATGTTATTCACTTAGTCTGGTGACTGGTTGGTTTTATGTTATTCACTTAGTCTGGTGACTGGTTGGTTTTAAGTTATTCACTTAGTCTGGTGACTGGTTGGTTTTAAGTTATTCACTAAGTCTGGTGACTGGTTGGTTTTATAAGGATGTTATTCACTTAGTCTGGTGACTGGTTGGTTTCATGTTATTCACTTAGTCTGGTGACTGGTTGGTTTCATGTTATTCACTTAGTCTGGTGACTGGTTGGTTTCATGTTATTCACTTAGTCTAGTGACTTGTTGGTTTCATGTTATTCACTTAGTCTGGTGACTGGTTGGTTTCATGTTATTCACTTAGTCTGGTGACTGGTTGGTTTCATGTTATTCACTTAGTCTGGTGACTGGTTGGTTTTATAAATATGTTATTCACTTATGCTGGTGACTGGTTGGTTTTATAAGGATGTTATTCACTTAGTCTGGTGACTGGTTGGTTTTATGTTATTCACTTAGTCTGGTGACTGGTTGGTTTTATTTTATTCACTTAGTCTGGTGACTGGTTGGTTTTATGTTATTCACTTAGTCTGGTGACTGGTTGGTTTTATGTTATTCACTTAGTCTGGTGACTGGTTGGTTTTATGTTATTCATTTAGTCTGGTGACTGTTTGGTTTTATAAGAACGTTATTCAGTTAGTCTGGTGACTGGTTGGTTTTATGTTATTCACTTAGTCTGGTGACTGGTTGGTTTTATAAGGACATTAATCACTTATGCTGGTGACTGGTTGGTTTCATGTTATTCACTTAGTCTGGTGACTGGTTGGTTTCACGTTATTCACTTAGTCTGGTGACTGGTTGGTTTCATGTTATTCACTTAGTTTGGTGACTGGTTGGTTTTATAAGGATGTTATTCACTTAGTCTGGGGACTGGTGGGTTTCATGTTATTCACTTAGTCTGGTGACTGGTTGGTTTCATGTTATTCACTTAGTCTGGTGACTGGTTGGTTTCATGTTATTCACTTAGTCTGGTGACTGGTTGGTTTCATGTTATTCACTTAGTCTGGTGACTTGTTGGTTTCATGTTATTCACTTAGTCTGGTGACTGGTTGGTTTCATGTTATTCACTTAGTCTAGTGACTTGTTGGTTTCATGTTATTCACTTAGTCTGGTGACTGGTTGGTTTCATGTTATTCACTTAGTCTGGTGACTGGTTGGTTTCATGTTATTCACTTAGTCTGGTGACTGGTTGGTTTCATGTTATTCACTTAGTCTGGTGACTGGTTGGTTTCATGTTATTCACTTAGTCTGGTGACTGGTTGGTTTCATGTTATTCACTTAGTCTGGTGACTGGTTGGTTTCATGTTATTCACTTAGTCTAGTGACTTGTTGGTTTCATGTTATTCACTTAGTCTGGTGACTGGTTGGTTTCATGTTATTCACTTAGTCTGGTGACTGGTTGGTTTTATAAATATGTTATTCACTTATGCTGGTGACTGGTTGGTTTTATAAATATGTTATTCACTTAGTCTGGTGACTGGTTGGTTTTATAAGGATGTTATTCACTTAGTCTGGTGACTGGTTGGTTTTATGTTATTCACTTAGTCTGGTGACTGGTTGGTTTTTTGTTATTCACTTAGTCTGGTGACTGGTTGGTTTTATAAGGATGTTATTCACTTAGTCTGGTGACTGGTTGGTTTTATGTTATTCACTTAGTCTGGTGACTGGTTGGTTTTATGTTATTCACTTAGTCTGGTGACTGGTTGGTTTCATGTTATTCACTTAGTCTGGTGACTGGTTGGTTTTATGTTATTCACTTAGTCTGGTGACTGGTTGGTTTTAAGTTATTCACTTAGTCTGGTGACTGGTTGGTTTTAAGTTATTCACTAAGTCTGGTGACTGGTTGGTTTTATAAGGATGTTATTCACTTAGTCTGGTGACTGGTTGGTTTCATGTTATTCACTTAGTCTGGTGACTGGTTGGTTTCATGTTATTCACTTAGTCTGGTGACTGGTTGGTTTCATGTTATTCACTTAGTCTAGTGACTTGTTGGTTTCATGTTATTCACTTAGTCTGGTGACTGGTTGGTTTCATGTTATTCACTTAGTCTGGTGACTGGTTGGTTTCATGTTATTCACTTAGTCTGGTGACTGGTTGGTTTTATAAATATGTTATTCACTTATGCTGGTGACTGGTTGGTTTTATAAGGATGTTATTCACTTAGTCTGGTGACTGGTTGGTTTTATGTTATTCACTTAGTCTGGTGACTGGTTGGTTTTATTTTATTCACTTAGTCTGGTGACTGGTTGGTTTTATGTTATTCACTTAGTCTGGTGACTGGTTGGTTTTATGTTATTCACTTAGTCTGGTGACTGGTTGGTTTTATGTTATTCACTTAGTCTGGTGACTGGTTGGTTTTATAAGAACGTTATTCACTTAGTCTGGTGACTGGTTGGTTTTATGTTATTCACTTAGTCTGGTGACTGGTTGGTTTTATAAGAACGTTATTGACTTAGTCTGGTGACTGGTTGGTTTCATGTTATTCACTTAGTCTGGTGACTGGTTGGTTTCATGTTATTCACTTATTCTAGTGACTGGTTGGTTTTATAAGGACGTTATTCACTTAGTCTGGTGACTGGTTGGTTTTATGTTATTCACTTAGTCTGGTGACTGGTTGGTTTTATAAGGACGTTATTCACTTATGCTGGTGAATGGTTGGTTTTATGTTATTCACTTAGTCTGATGACTGGTTGGTTTCATGTTATTCACTTAGTCTGGTGACTGGTTGGTTTCATGTTATTCACTTAGTCTGGTGACTGGTTGGTTTCATGTTATTCACTTAGTCTGGTGACTTGTTGGTTTCATGTTATTCACTTAGTCTGGTGACTGGTTGGTTTCATGTTATTCACTTAGTCTGGTGACTGGTTGTTTTCATGTTATTCACTTAGTCTGGTGACTAGTTGGTTTCATGTTATTCACTTAGTCTGGTGACTGGTTGGTTTCATGTTATTCACTTAGTCTAGTGACTTGTTGGTTTCATGTTATTCACTTAGTCTGGTGACTGGTTGGTTTCATGTTATTAACTTAGTCTGGTGACTGGTTGGTTTTATAAATATGTTATTCACTTATGCTGGTGACTGTTTGGTTTTAGAAATATGTTATTCACTTAGTCTGGTGACTGGTTGGTTTTATAAGGATGTTATTCACTTAGTCTGGTGACTGGTTGGTTTTATGTTATTCACTTAGTCTGGTGACTGGTTGGTTTTATGTTATTCACTTAGTCTGGTGACTGGTTGGTTTTATGTTATTCACTTAGTCTGGTGACTGGTTGGTTTTATGTTATTCACTTAGTCTGGTGACTGGTTGGTTTTATGTTATTCACTTAGTCTGGTGACTGGTTGGTTTTATGTTATTCACAGTCTGGTGACTGGTTGGTTTTAAGTTATTCACTTAGTCTGGTGACTGGTTGGTTTTAAGTTATTCACTTAGTCTGGTGACTGGTTGGTTTTATAAGGATGTTATTCACTTAGTCTGGTGACTGGTTGGTTTCATGTTATTCACTTAGTCTGGTGACTGGTTGGTTTCATGTTATTCACTTAGTCTGGTGACTTGTTGGTTTCATGTTATTCACTTAGTCTGGTGACTGGTTGGTTTCATGTTATTCACTTAGTCTAGTGACTTGTTGGTTTCATGTTATTCACTTAGTCTGGTGACTGGTTGGTTTCATGTTATTCACTTAGTCTGGTGACTGGTTGGTTTCATGTTATTCACTTAGTCTGGTGACTGGTTGGTTTCATGTTATTCACTTAGTCTGGTGACTGGTTGGTTTCATGTTATTCACTTAGTCTGGTGACTGGTTGGTTTCATGTTATTCACTTAGTCTGGTGACTGGTTGGTTTCATGTTATTCACTTAGTCTAGTGACTTGTTGGTTTCATGTTATTCACTTAGTCTGGTGACTGGTTGGTTTCATGTTATTCACTTAGTCTGGTGACTGGTTGGTTTTATAAATATGTTATTCACTTATGCTGGTGACTGGTTGGTTTTATAAATATGTTATTCACTTAGTCTGGTGACTGGTTGGTTTTATAAGGATGTTATTCACTTAGTCTGGTGACTGGTTGGTTTTATGTTATTCACTTAGTCTGGTGACTGGTTGGTTTTATGTTATTCACTTAGTCTGGTGACTGGTTGGTTTTATAATGATGTTATTCACTTAGTCTGGTGACTGGTTGGTTTTATGTTATTCACTTAGTCTGGTGACTGGTTGGTTTTATGTTATTCACTTAGTCTGGTGACTGGTTGGTTTCATGTTATTCACTTAGTCTGGTGACTGGTTGGTTTTATGTTATTCACTTAGTCTGGTGACTGGTTGGTTTTAAGTTATTCACTTAGTCTGGTGACTGGTTGGTTTTAAGTTATTCACTAAGTCTGGTGACTGGTTGGTTTTATAAGGATGTTATTCACTTAGTCTGGTGACTGGTTGGTTTCATGTTATTCACTTAGTCTGGTGACTGGTTGGTTTCATGTTATTCACTTAGTCTGGTGACTGGTTGGTTTCATGTTATTCACTTAGTCTGGTGACTTGTTGGTTTCATGTTATTCACTTAGTCTGGTGACTGGTTGGTTTCATGTTATTCACTTAGTCTGGTGACTGGTTGTTTTCATGTTATTCACTTAGTCTGGTGACTAGTTGGTTTCATGTTATTCACTTAGTCTGGTGACTGGTTGGTTTCATGTTATTCACTTAGTCTAGTGACTTGTTGGTTTCATGTTATTCACTTAGTCTGGTGACTGGTTGGTTTCATGTTATTAACTTAGTCTGGTGACTGGTTGGTTTTATAAATATGTTATTCACTTATGCTGGTGACTGTTTGGTTTTAGAAATATATTATTCACTTAGTCTGGTGACTGGTTGGTTTTATAAGGATGTTATTCACTTAGTCTGGTGACTGGTTGGTTTTATGTTATTCACTTAGTCTGGTGACTGGTTGGTTTTATGTTATTCACTTAGTCTGGTGACTGGTTGGTTTTATGTTATTCACTTAGTCTGGTGACTGGTTGGTTTTATGTTATTCACTTAGTCTGGTGACTGGTTGGTTTTATGTTATTCACTTAGTCTGGTGACTGGTTGGTTTTATGTTATTCACAGTCTGGTGACTGGTTGGTTTTAAGTTATTCACTTAGTCTGGTGACTGGTTGGTTTTAAGTTATTCACTTAGTCTGGTGACTGGTTGGTTTTATAAGGATGTTATTCACTTAGTCTGGTGACTGGTTGGTTTCATGTTATTCACTTAGTCTGGTGACTGGTTGGTTTCATGTTATTCACTTAGTCTGGTGACTTGTTGGTTTCATGTTATTCACTTAGTCTGGTGACTGGTTGGTTTCATGTTATTCACTTAGTCTAGTGACTTGTTGGTTTCATGTTATTCACTTAGTCTGGTGACTGGTTGGTTTCATGTTATTCACTTAGTCTGGTGACTGGTTGGTTTCATGTTATTCACTTAGTCTGGTGACTGGTTGGTTTCATGTTATTCACTTAGTCTGGTGACTGGTTGGTTTCATGTTATTCACTTAGTCTGGTGACTGGTTGGTTTCATGTTATTCACTTAGTCTGGTGACTGGTTGGTTTCATGTTATTCACTTAGTCTAGTGACTTGTTGGTTTCATGTTATTCACTTAGTCTGGTGACTGGTTGGTTTCATGTTATTCACTTAGTCTGGTGACTGGTTGGTTTTATAAATATGTTATTCACTTATGCTGGTGACTGGTTGGTTTTATAAATATGTTATTCACTTAGTCTGGTGACTGGTTGGTTTTATAAGGATGTTATTCACTTAGTCTGGTGACTGGTTGGTTTTATGTTATTCACTTAGTCTGGTGACTGGTTGGTTTTATGTTATTCACTTAGTCTGGTGACTGGTTGGTTTTATAATGATGTTATTCACTTAGTCTGGTGACTGGTTGGTTTTATGTTATTCACTTAGTCTGGTGACTGGTTGGTTTTATGTTATTCACTTAGTCTGGTGACTGGTTGGTTTTATGTTATTCACTTAGTCTGGTGACTGGTTGGTTTTATGTTATTCACTTAGTCTGGTGACTGGTTGGTTTTATGTTATTCATTTAGTCTGGTGACTGTTTGGTTTTATAAGAACGTTATTCAGTTAGTCTGGTGACTGGTTGGTTTTATGTTATTCACTTAGTCTGGTGACTGGTTGGTTTTATAAGGACATTAATCACTTATGCTGGTGACTGGTTGGTTTCATGTTATTCACTTAGTCTGGTGACTGGTTGGTTTCACGTTATTCACTTAGTCTGGTGACTGGTTGGTTTCATGTTATTCACTTAGTCTGGTGACTGGTTGGTTTTATAAGGATGTTATTCACTTAGTCTGGGGACTGGTGGGTTTCATGTTATTCACTTAGTCTGGTGACTGGTTGGTTTCATGTTATTCACTTAGTCTGGTGACTGGTTGGTTTCATGTTATTCACTTAGTCTGGTGACTGGTTGGTTTCATGTTATTCACTTAGTCTGGTGACTTGTTGGTTTCATGTTATTCACTTAGTCTGGTGACTGGTTGGTTTCATGTTATTCACTTAGTCTAGTGACTTGTTGGTTTCATGTTATTCACTTAGTCTGGTGACTGGTTGGTTTCATGTTATTCACTTAGTCTGGTGACTGGTTGGTTTCATGTTATTCACTTAGTCTGGTGACTGGTTGGTTTCATGTTATTCACTTAGTCTGGTGACTGGTTGGTTTCATGTTATTCACTTAGTCTGGTGACTTGTTGGTTTCATGTTATTCACTTAGTCTGGTGACTGGTTGGTTTCATGTTATTCACTTAGTCTAGTGACTTGTTGGTTTCATGTTATTCACTTAGTCTGGTGACTGGTTGGTTTCATGTTATTCACTTAGTCTGGTGACTGGTTGGTTTCATGTTATTCACTTAGTCTGGTGACTGGTTGGTTTCATGTTATTCACTTAGTCTGGTGACTGGTTGGTTTCATGTTATTCACTTAGTCTGGTGACTGGTTGGTTTCATGTTATTCACTTAGTCTGGTGACTGGTTGGTTTCATGTTATTCACTTAGTCTAGTGACTTGTTGGTTTCATGTTATTCACTTAGTCTGGTGACTGGTTGGTTTCATGTTATTCACTTAGTCTGGTGACTGGTTGGTTTTATAAATATGTTATTCACTTATGCTGGTGACTGGTTGGTTTTATAAATATGTTATTCACTTAGTCTGGTGACTGGTTGGTTTTATAAGGATGTTATTCACTTAGTCTGGTGACTGGTTGGTTTTATGTTATTCACTTAGTCTGGTGACTGGTTGGTTTTTTGTTATTCACTTAGTCTGGTGACTGGTTGGTTTTATAAGGATGTTATTCACTTAGTCTGGTGACTGGTTGGTTTTATGTTATTCACTTAGTCTGGTGACTGGTTGGTTTTATGTTATTCACTTAGTCTGGTGACTGGTTGGTTTCATGTTATTCACTTAGTCTGGTGACTGGTTGGTTTTATGTTATTCACTTAGTCTGGTGACTGGTTGGTTTTAAGTTATTCACTTAGTCTGGTGACTGGTTGGTTTTAAGTTATTCACTAAGTCTGGTGACTGGTTGGTTTTATAAGGATGTTATTCACTTAGTCTGGTGACTGGTTGGTTTCATGTTATTCACTTAGTCTGGTGACTGGTTGGTTTCATGTTATTCACTTAGTCTGGTGACTGGTTGGTTTCATGTTATTCACTTAGTCTAGTGACTTGTTGGTTTCATGTTATTCACTTAGTCTGGTGACTGGTTGGTTTCATGTTATTCACTTAGTCTGGTGACTGGTTGGTTTCATGTTATTCACTTAGTCTGGTGACTGGTTGGTTTTATAAATATGTTATTCACTTATGCTGGTGACTGGTTGGTTTTATAAGGATGTTATTCACTTAGTCTGGTGACTGGTTGGTTTTATGTTATTCACTTAGTCTGGTGACTGGTTGGTTTTATTTTATTCACTTAGTCTGGTGACTGGTTGGTTTTATGTTATTCACTTAGTCTGGTGACTGGTTGGTTTTATGTTATTCACTTAGTCTGGTGACTGGTTGGTTTTATGTTATTCACTTAGTCTGGTGACTGGTTGGTTTTATAAGAACGTTATTCACTTAGTCTGGTGACTGGTTGGTTTTATGTTATTCACTTAGTCTGGTGACTGGTTGGTTTTATAAGAACGTTATTGACTTAGTCTGGTGACTGGTTGGTTTCATGTTATTCACTTAGTCTGGTGACTGGTTGGTTTCATGTTATTCACTTATTCTAGTGACTGGTTGGTTTTATAAGGACGTTATTCACTTAGTCTGGTGACTGGTTGGTTTTATGTTATTCACTTAGTCTGGTGACTGGTTGGTTTTATAAGGACGTTATTCACTTATGCTGGTGAATGGTTGGTTTTATGTTATTCACTTAGTCTGATGACTGGTTGGTTTCATGTTATTCACTTAGTCTGGTGACTGGTTGGTTTCATGTTATTCACTTAGTCTGGTGACTGGTTGGTTTCATGTTATTCACTTAGTCTGGTGACTTGTTGGTTTCATGTTATTCACTTAGTCTGGTGACTGGTTGGTTTCATGTTATTCACTTAGTCTGGTGACTGGTTGTTTTCATGTTATTCACTTAGTCTGGTGACTAGTTGGTTTCATGTTATTCACTTAGTCTGGTGACTGGTTGGTTTCATGTTATTCACTTAGTCTAGTGACTTGTTGGTTTCATGTTATTCACTTAGTCTGGTGACTGGTTGGTTTCATGTTATTAACTTAGTCTGGTGACTGGTTGGTTTTATAAATATGTTATTCACTTATGCTGGTGACTGTTTGGTTTTAGAAATATGTTATTCACTTAGTCTGGTGACTGGTTGGTTTTATAAGGATGTTATTCACTTAGTCTGGTGACTGGTTGGTTTTATGTTATTCACTTAGTCTGGTGACTGGTTGGTTTTATGTTATTCACTTAGTCTGGTGACTGGTTGGTTTTATGTTATTCACTTAGTCTGGTGACTGGTTGGTTTTATGTTATTCACTTAGTCTGGTGACTGGTTGGTTTTATGTTATTCACTTAGTCTGGTGACTGGTTGGTTTTATGTTATTCACAGTCTGGTGACTGGTTGGTTTTAAGTTATTCACTTAGTCTGGTGACTGGTTGGTTTTAAGTTATTCACTTAGTCTGGTGACTGGTTGGTTTCATGTTATTCACTTAGTCTGGTGACTGGTTGGTTTCATGTTATTCACTTAGTCTGGTGACTTGTTGGTTTCATGTTATTCACTTAGTCTGGTGACTGGTTGGTTTCATGTTATTCACTTAGTCTAGTGACTTGTTGGTTTCATGTTATTCACTTAGTCTGGTGACTGGTTGGTTTCATGTTATTCACTTAGTCTGGTGACTGGTTGGTTTCATGTTATTCACTTAGTCTGGTGACTGGTTGGTTTCATGTTATTCACTTAGTCTGGTGACTGGTTGGTTTCATGTTATTCACTTAGTCTGGTGACTGGTTGGTTTCATGTTATTCACTTAGTCTGGTGACTGGTTGGTTTCATGTTATTCACTTAGTCTAGTGACTTGTTGGTTTCATGTTATTCACTTAGTCTGGTGACTGGTTGGTTTCATGTTATTCACTTAGTCTGGTGACTGGTTGGTTTTATAAATATGTTATTCACTTATGCTGGTGACTGGTTGGTTTTATAAATATGTTATTCACTTAGTCTGGTGACTGGTTGGTTTTATAAGGATGTTATTCACTTAGTCTGGTGACTGGTTGGTTTTATGTTATTCACTTAGTCTGGTGACTGGTTGGTTTTATGTTATTCACTTAGTCTGGTGACTGGTTGGTTTTATAATGATGTTATTCACTTAGTCTGGTGACTGGTTGGTTTTATGTTATTCACTTAGTCTGGTGACTGGTTGGTTTTATGTTATTCACTTAGTCTGGTGACTGGTTGGTTTCATGTTATTCACTTAGTCTGGTGACTGGTTGGTTTTATGTTATTCACTTAGTCTGGTGACTGGTTGGTTTTAAGTTATTCACTTAGTCTGGTGACTGGTTGGTTTTAAGTTATTCACTAAGTCTGGTGACTGGTTGGTTTTATAAGGATGTTATTCACTTAGTCTGGTGACTGGTTGGTTTCATGTTATTCACTTAGTCTGGTGACTGGTTGGTTTCATGTTATTCACTTAGTCTGGTGACTGGTTGGTTTCATGTTATTCACTTAGTCTGGTGACTTGTTGGTTTCATGTTATTCACTTAGTCTGGTGACTGGTTGGTTTCATGTTATTCACTTAGTCTGGTGACTGGTTGTTTTCATGTTATTCACTTAGTCTGGTGACTAGTTGGTTTCATGTTATTCACTTAGTCTGGTGACTGGTTGGTTTCATGTTATTCACTTAGTCTAGTGACTTGTTGGTTTCATGTTATTCACTTAGTCTGGTGACTGGTTGGTTTCATGTTATTAACTTAGTCTGGTGACTGGTTGGTTTTATAAATATGTTATTCACTTATGCTGGTGACTGTTTGGTTTTAGAAATATGTTATTCACTTAGTCTGGTGACTGGTTGGTTTTATAAGGATGTTATTCACTTAGTCTGGTGACTGGTTGGTTTTATGTTATTCACTTAGTCTGGTGACTGGTTGGTTTTATGTTATTCACTTAGTCTGGTGACTGGTTGGTTTTATGTTATTCACTTAGTCTGGTGACTGGTTGGTTTTATGTTATTCACTTAGTCTGGTGACTGGTTGGTTTTATGTTATTCACTTAGTCTGGTGACTGGTTGGTTTTATGTTATTCACTTAGTCTGGTGACTGGTTGGTTTTATGTTATTCACAGTCTGGTGACTGGTTGGTTTTAAGTTATTCACTTAGTCTGGTGACTGGTTGGTTTTAAGTTATTCACTTAGTCTGGTGACTGGTTGGTTTTATAAGGATGTTATTCACTTAGTCTGGTGACTGGTTGGTTTCATGTTATTCACTTAGTCTGGTGACTGGTTGGTTTCATGTTATTCACTTAGTCTGGTGACTTGTTGGTTTCATGTTATTCACTTAGTCTGGTGACTGGTTGGTTTCATGTTATTCACTTAGTCTAGTGACTTGTTGGTTTCATGTTATTCACTTAGTCTGGTGACTGGTTGGTTTCATGTTATTCACTTAGTCTGGTGACTGGTTGGTTTCATGTTATTCACTTAGTCTGGTGACTGGTTGGTTTCATGTTATTCACTTAGTCTGGTGACTGGTTGGTTTCATGTTATTCACTTAGTCTGGTGACTGGTTGGTTTCATGTTATTCACTTAGTCTGGTGACTGGTTGGTTTCATGTTATTCACTTAGTCTAGTGACTTGTTGGTTTCATGTTATTCACTTAGTCTGGTGACTGGTTGGTTTCATGTTATTCACTTAGTCTGGTGACTGGTTGGTTTTATAAATATGTTATTCACTTATGCTGGTGACTGGTTGGTTTTATAAATATGTTATTCACTTAGTCTGGTGACTGGTTGGTTTTATAAGGATGTTATTCACTTAGTCTGGTGACTGGTTGGTTTTATGTTATTCACTTAGTCTGGTGACTGGTTGGTTTTATGTTATTCACTTAGTCTGGTGACTGGTTGGTTTTATAATGATGTTATTCACTTAGTCTGGTGACTGGTTGGTTTTATGTTATTCACTTAGTCTGGTGACTGGTTGGTTTTATGTTATTCACTTAGTCTGGTGACTGGTTGGTTTCATGTTATTCACTTAGTCTGGTGACTGGTTGGTTTTATGTTATTCACTTAGTCTGGTGACTGGTTGGTTTTAAGTTATTCACTTAGTCTGGTGACTGGTTGGTTTTAAGTTATTCACTAAGTCTGGTGACTGGTTGGTTTTATAAGGATGTTATTCACTTAGTCTGGTGACTGGTTGGTTTCATGTTATTCACTTAGTCTGGTGACTGGTTGGTTTCATGTTATTCACTTAGTCTGGTGACTGGTTGGTTTCATGTTATTCACTTAGTCTAGTGACTTGTTGGTTTCATGTTATTCACTTAGTCTGGTGACTGGTTGGTTTCATGTTATTCACTTAGTCTGGTGACTGGTTGGTTTAATGTTATTCACTTAGTCTGGTGACTGGTTGGTTTTATAAATATGTTATTCACTTATGCTGGTGACTGGTTGGTTTTATAAGGATGTTATTCACTTAGTCTGGTGACTGGTTGGTTTTATGTTATTCACTTAGTCTGGTGACTGGTTGGTTTTATTTTATTCACTTAGTCTGGTGACTGGTTGGTTTTATGTTATTCACTTAGTCTGGTGACTGGTTGGTTTTATGTTATTCACTTAGTCTGGTGACTGGTTGGTTTTATGTTATTCATTTAGTCTGGTGACTGTTTGGTTTTATAAGAACGTTATTCAGTTAGTCTGGTGACTGGTTGGTTTTATGTTATTCACTTAGTCTGGTGACTGGTTGGTTTTATAAGGACATTATAAACTTATGCTGGTGACTGGTTGGTTTCATGTTATTCACTTAGTCTGGTGACTGGTTGGTTTCACGTTATTCACTTAGTCTGGTGACTGGTTGGTTTCATGTTATTCACTTAGTCTGGTGACTGGTTGGTTTTATAAGGATGTTATTCACTTAGTCTGGGGACTGGTGGGTTTCATGTTATTCACTTAGTCTGGTGACTGGATGGTTTCATGTTATTCACTTAGTCTGGTGACTGGTTGGTTTCATGTTATTCACTTAGTCTGGTGACTGGTTGGTTTCATGTTATTCACTTAGTCTGGTGACTTGTTGGTTTCATGTTATTCACTTAGTCTGGTGACTGGTTGGTTTCATGTTATTCACTTAGTCTAGTGACTTGTTGGTTTCATGTTATTCACTTAGTCTGGTGACTGGTTGGTTTCATGTTATTCACTTAGTCTGGTGACTGGTTGGTTTCATGTTATTCACTTAGTCTGGTGACTGGTTGGTTTCATGTTATTCACTTAGTCTGGTGACTGGTTGGTTTCATGTTATTCACTTAGTCTGGTGACTGGTTGGTTTCATGTTATTCACTTAGTCTGGTGACTGGTTGGTTTCATGTTATTCACTTAGTCTAGTGACTTGTTGGTTTCATGTTATTCACTTAGTCTGGTGACTGGTTGGTTTCATGTTATTCACTTAGTCTGGTGACTGGTTGGTTTTATAAATATGTTATTCACTTATGCTGGTGACTGGTTGGTTTTATAAATATGTTATTCACTTAGTCTGGTGACTGGTTGGTTTTATAAGGATGTTATTCACTTAGTCTGGTGACTGGTTGGTTTTATGTTATTCACTTAGTCTGGTGACTGGTTGGTTTTATGTTATTCACTTAGTCTGGTGACTGGTTGGTTTTATAAGGATGTTATTCACTTAGTCTGGTGACTGGTTGGTTTTATGTTATTCACTTAGTCTGGTGACTGGTTGGTTTTATGTTATTCACTTAGTCTGGTGACTGGTTGGTTTCATGTTATTCACTTAGTCTGGTGACTGGTTGGTTTTATGTTATTCACTTAGTCTGGTGACTGGTTGGTTTTAAGTTATTCACTTAGTCTGGTGACTGGTTGGTTTTAAGTTATTCACTAAGTCTGGTGACTGGTTGGTTTTATAAGGATGTTATTCACTTAGTCTGGTGACTGGTTGGTTTCATGTTATTCACTTAGTCTGGTGACTGGTTGGTTTCATGTTATTCACTTAGTCTGGTGACTGGTTGGTTTCATGTTATTCACTTAGTCTAGTGACTTGTTGGTTTCATGTTATTCACTTAGTCTGGTGACTGGTTGGTTTCATGTTATTCACTTAGTCTGGTGACTGGTTGGTTTCATGTTATTCACTTAGTCTGGTGACTGGTTGGTTTTATGTTATTCACTTAGTCTGGTGACTGGTTGGTTTTATAAGGATGTTATTCACTTAGTCTGGTGACTGGTTGGTTTTATAAGGATGTTATTCACTTAGTCTGGTGACTGGTTGGTTTTATGTTATTCACTTAGTCTGGTGACTGGTTGGTTTTATGTTATTCACTTAGTCTGGTGACTGGTTGGTTTTATAAGGATGTTATTCACTTAGTCTGGTGACTGGTTGGTTTTATGTTATTCACTTAGTCTGGTGACTGGTTGGTTTTATGTTATTCACTTAGTCTGGTGACTGGTTGGTTTCATGTTATTCACTTAGTCTGGTGACTGGTTGGTTTTATGTTATTCACTTAGTCTGGTGACTGGTTGGTTTTAAGTTATTCACTTAGTCTGGTGACTGGTTGGTTTTAAGTTATTCACTAAGTCTGGTGACTGGTTGGTTTTATAAGGATGTTATTCACTTAGTCTGGTGACTGGTTGGTTTCATGTTATTCACTTAGTCTGGTGACTGGTTGGTTTCATGTTATTCACTTAGTCTGGTGACTGGTTGGTTTCATGTTATTCACTTAGTCTAGTGACTTGTTGGTTTCATTTTATTCACTTAGTCTGGTGACTGGTTGGTTTCATGTTATTCACTTAGTCTGGTGACTGGTTGGTTTCATGTTATTCACTTAGTCTGGTGACTGGTTGGTTTTATAAATATGTTATTCACTTATGCTGGTGACTGGTTGGTTTTATAAGGATGTTATTCACTTAGTCTGGTGACTGGTTGGTTTTATGTTATTCACTTAGTCTGGTGACTGGTTGGTTTTATTTTATTCACTTAGTCTGGTGACTGGTTGGTTTTATGTTATTCACTTAGTCTGGTGACTGGTTGGTTTTATGTTATTCACTTAGTCTGGTGACTGGTTGGTTTTATGTTATTCACTTAGTCTGGTGACTGGTTGGTTTTATAAGAACGTTATTCACTTAGTCTGGTGACTGGTTGGTTTTATGTTATTCACTTAGTCTTGTGACTGGTTGGTTTTATAAGAACGTTATTGACTTAGTCTGGTGACTGGTTGGTTTCATGTTATTCACTTAGTCTGGTGACTGGTTGGTTTCATGTTATTCACTTATTCTAGTGACTGGTTGGTTTCAGGTTATTCACTTAGTCTGGTGACTGGTTGGTATTATAAGGGCGTTATTCACCTTGTCTGGTTACTGGTTGGTTTTATAAGGACGTTATTCACTTAGTCTGGTGACTGGTTGGTTTTATGTTATTCACTTAGTCTGGTGACTGGTTGGTTTTATAAGGACGTTATTCACTTATGCTGGTGACTGGTTGGTTTTATGTTATTCACTTAGTCTAGTGACTTGTTGGTTTCATGTTATTCACTTAGTCTGGTGACTGGTTGGTTTCATGTTATTCACTTAGTCTGGTGACTGGTTGGTTTCATGTTATTCACTTAGTCTGGTGACTGGTTGGTTTTATAAGGGCGTTATTGACTTAGTCTGGTTACTGGTTGGTTTCATAAGGAAGTTATTCACTTAGTCTGGTGACTGGTTGGTTTTATGTTATTCACTTATTCTGGTGACTGGTTGGTTTTATAAGGACGTTATTCACTTTTGCTGGTGACTGGTTGGTTTCATGTTATTCACTTAGTCTGGTGACTGGATGGTTTCACGTTATTCAATTAGTCTGGTGACTGGTTGGTTTTATAAGGACATTATTCACTTAGTCTGGGGACTGGTGGGTTTCATGTTATTCACTTAGTCTGGTGACTGGTTGGTTTTATAAGGACGTTATTCACTTATGCTGGTGACTGGTTGGTTTTATGTTATTCACTTAGTCTGATGACTGGTTGGTTTCATGTTATTCACTTAGTCTGGTGACTGGTTGGTTTCATGTTATTCACTTAGTCTGGTGACTGGTTGGTTTCATGTTATTCACTTAGTCTGGTGACTGGTTGGTTTCATGTTATTCACTTAGTCTGGTGACTGGTTGGTTTCATGTTATTCACTTAGTCTGGTGACTGGTTGGTTTCATGTTATTCACTTAGTCTGGTGACTGGTTGGTTTCATGTTATTCACTTAGTCTGGTGACTGGTTGGTTTTATAAGGATGTTATTCACTTAGTCTGGTGACTGGTTGGTTTCATGTTATTCACTTAGTCTGGTGACTGGTTGGTTTTATAAGGATGTTATTCACTTAGTCTGGTGACTGGTTGGTTTTATAAGGACGTTATTCACAGTCTGGTGACTGGTTGGTTTTATAAGGACGTTATTCACAAGTCTGGTGACTGGTTGGTTTCACGTTATTCACTTAGTCTGGTGACTGGTTGGGTTTATAAGGATGTCATTCACTTAGTCTGGTGACTGGTTGGTTTCATGTTATTCACTTAGTCTGGTGACTGGTTGGTTTTATAAGGACGTTATTCACTTAGTCTGGTGACTGGTTGGTTTTATGTTATTCATTTAGTCTGGTGACTGTTTGGTTTTATAAGAACGTTATTCAGTTAGTCTGGTGACTGGTTGGTTTTATGTTATTCACTTATTCTGGTGACTGGTTGGTTTTATAAGGACATTATTCACTTATGCTGGTGACTGGTTGGTTTCATGTTATTCACTTAGTCTGATGACTGGTTGGTTTCATGTTATTCACTTAGTCTGGTGACTGGTTGGTTTCATGTTATTCACTTAGTCTGGTGACTGGTTGGTTTCATGTTATTCACTTAGTCTGGTGACTGGTTGGTTTCATGTTATTCACTTAGTCTGGTGACTGGTTGGTTTCATGTTATTCACTTAGTCTGGTGACTGGTTGGTTTTATAAGGATGTTATTCACTTAGTCTGGTGACAGGTTGGTTTTATAAGGACGTTATTCACTTAGTCTGGTGACTGGTTGGTTTCATGTTATTCACTTAGTCTGAGGATTGGTTGGTTTTATAAGGATGTTATTCACTTAGTCTGGGGACTGGTTGGTTTCATGTTATTCACTTAGTCTGGTGACTGGTTGGTTTTATAAGGATGTTATTCACTTAGTGTGGTGACTGGTTGGTTTCATGTTATTCACTTAGTCTGGTGACTGGTTGGTTTTAAAAGGACGTTATTCACTTAGTCTGGTGACTGGTTTGTTTTATAAGGATGTTATTCACTTAGTCTGGTGACTGGTTGGTTTTATAAGAACATTATTCACTTAGTCTGGTGACTGGTTGGTTTTATGTTATTCACTTATGCTGGTGACTGGTTGGTTTTATAAGGACGTTATTCACTTAGTCTGGTGACTGGTTGGTTTTATAAGGATGTTATTCACTTAGTCTGGGGACTGGTTGGTTTCATGTTATTCACTTAGTCTGGTGACCGGTTGGTTTCATGTTATTCACTTATTCTAGTGACTGGTTGGTTTCAGGTTATTCACTTAGTCTGGTGACTGGTTGGTTTTATAAGGATGTTATTCACTTAGTCTGGTGACTGGTTGGTTTCATGTTATTCACTTAGTCTGGTGACTGGTTGGTTTTATAAGGACATTATTCACTTAGTCTGGGGACTGGTGGGTTTCATGTTATTCACTTAGTCTGGTGACTGGTTGGTTATATGAGGACGTTATTCACTTAGTCTGGTGACTGGTTGGTTTTATAAGGACGTTATTCACTTATGCTGGTGACTGGTTGGTTTCATGTTATTCACTTAGTCTGGTGACTGGTTGGTTTCATGTTATTCACTTAGTCTGGTGACTGGTTGGTTTTATAAATATGTTATTCACTTATGCTGGTGACTGGTTGGTTTTATAAATATGTTATTCACTTAGTCTGGTGACTGGTTGGTTTTATAAGGATGTTATTCACTTAGTCTGGTGACTGGTTGGTTTTATGTTATTCACTTAGTCTGGTGACTGGTTGGTTTTATGTTATTCACTTAGTCTGGTGACTGGTTGGTTTTATAAGGATGTTATTCACTTAGTCTGGTGACTGGTTGGTTTTATGTTATTCACTTAGTCTGGTTACTGGTTGGTTTTATGTTATTCACTTAGTCTGGTGACTGGTTGGTTTCATGTTATTCACTTAGTCTGGTGAATGGTTGGTTTTATGTTATTCACTTAGTCTGGTGACTGGTTGGTTTTAAGTTATTCACTTAGTCTGGTGACTGGTTGGTTTTAAGTTATTCACTAAGTCTGGTGACTGGTTGGTTTTATAAGGATGTTATTCACTTAGTCTGGTGACTGGTTGGTTTCATGTTATTCACTTAGTCTGGTGACTGGTTGGTTTCATGTTATTCACTTAGTCTGGTGACTGGTTGGTTTCATGTTATTCACTTAGTCTAGTGACTTGTTGGTTTCATGTTATTCACTTAGTCTGGTGACTGGTTGGTTTCATGTTATTCACTTAGTCTGGTGACTGGTTGGTTTCATGTTATTCACTTAGTCTGGTGACTGGTTGGTTTTATAAATATGTTATTCACTTATGCTGGTGACTGGTTGGTTTTATAAGGATGTTATTCACTTAGTCTGGTGACTGGTTGGTTTTATGTTATTCACTTAGTCTGGTGACTGGTTGGTTTTATTTTATTCACTTAGTCTGGTGACTGGTTGGTTTTATGTTATTCACTTAGTCTGGTGACTGGTTGGTTTTATGTTATTCACTTAGTCTGGTGACTGGTTGGTTTTATGTTATTCACTTAGTCTGGTGACTGGTTGGTTTTATAAGAACGTTATTCACTTAGTCTGGTGACTGGTTGGTTTTATGTTATTCACTTAGTCTGGTGACTGGTTGGTTTTATAAGAACGTTATTGACTTAGTCTGGTGACTGGTTGGTTTCATGTTATTCACTTAGTCTGGTGACTGGTTGGTTTCATGTTATTCACTTATTCTAGTGACTGGTTGGTTTTATAAGGATGTTATTCACTTAGTCTGGTGACTGGTTGGTTTTATGTTATTCACTTAGTCTGGTGACTGGTTGGTTTCATGTTATTCACTTAGTCTGGGGATTGGTTGGTTTTATAAGGATGTTATTCACTTAGTCTGGGGACTGGTTGGTTTCATGTTATTCACTTAGTCTGGTGACTGGTTGGTTTCATGTTATTCACTTAGTCTGGTGACTGGTTGGTTTCATGTTATTCACTTAGTCTGGTGACTGGTTGGTTTTATAAGGATGTTATTCACTTAGTGTGGTGACTGGTTGGTTTCATGTTATTCACTTAGTCTGGTGACTGGTTGGTTTTAAAAGGACGTTATTCACTTAGTCTGGTGACTGGTTTGTTTTATAAGGATGTTATTCACTTAGTCTGGTGACTGGTTGGCTTTATGTTATTCACTTAGTCTGGTGACTGGTTGGTTTCATGTTATTCACTTAGTCTGGTGACTGGTTGGTTTTATAAGAACATTATTCACTTAGTCTGGTGACTGGTTGGTTTTATGTTATTCACTTATGCTGGTGACTGGTTGGTTTTATAAGGACGTTATTCACTTAGTCTGGTGACTGGTTGGTTTTATAAGGATGTTATTCACTTAGTCTGGGGACTGGTTGGTTTCATGTTATTCACTTAGTCTGGTGACCGGTTGGTTTCATGTTATTCACTTATTCTAGTGACTGGTTGGTTTCAGGTTATTCACTTAGTCTGGTGACTGGTTGGTTTTATAAGGATGTTATTCACTTAGTCTGGTGACTGGTTGGTTTTATGTTATTCACTTAGTCTGGTGACTGGTTGGTTTTATTTTATTCACTTAGTCTGGTGACTGGTTGGTTTTATGTTATTCACTTAGTCTGGTGACTGGTTGGTTTTATGTTATTCACTTAGTCTGGTGACTGTTTGGTTTTATGTTATTCACTTAGTCTGGTGACTGGTTGGTTTTATAAGAACGTTATTCACTTAGTCTGGTGACTGGTTGGTTTTATGTTATTCACTTAGTCTGGTGACTGGTTGGTTTTATAAGAACGTTATTGACTTAGTCTGGTGACTGGTTGGTTTCATGTTATTCACTTAGTCTGGTGACTGGTTGGTTTCATGTTATTCACTTATTCTAGTGACTGGTTGGTTTTATAAGGATGTTATTCACTTAGTCTGGTGACTGGTTGGTTTTATGTTATTCACTTAGTCTGGTGACTGGTTGGTTTCATGTTATTCACTTAGTCTGGGGATTGGTTGGTTTTATAAGGATGTTATTCACTTAGTCTGGGGACTGGTTGGTTTCATGTTATTCACTTAGTCTGGTGACTGGTTGGTTTCATGTTATTCACTTAGTCTGGTGACTGGTTGGTTTCATGTTATTCACTTAGTCTGGTGACTGGTTGGTTTTATAAGGATGTTATTCACTTAGTGTGGTGACTGGTTGGTTTCATGTTATTCACTTAGTCTGGTGACTGGTTGGTTTTAAAAGGACGTTATTCACTTAGTCTGGTGACTGGTTTGTTTTATAAGGATGTTATTCACTTAGTCTGGTGACTGGTTGGCTTTATGTTATTCACTTAGTCTGGTGACTGGTTGGTTTCATGTTATTCACTTAGTCTGGTGACTGGTTGGTTTTATAAGAACATTATTCACTTAGTCTGGTGACTGGTTGGTTTTATGTTATTCACTTATGCTGGTGACTGGTTGGTTTTATAAGGACGTTATTCACTTAGTCTGGTGACTGGTTGGTTTTATAAGGATGTTATTCACTTAGTCTGGGGACTGGTTGGTTTCATGTTATTCACTTAGTCTGGTGACCGGTTGGTTTCATGTTATTCACTTATTCTAGTGACTGGTTGGTTTCAGGTTATTCACTTAGTCTGGTGACTGGTTGGTTTTATAAGGATGTTATTCACTTAGTCTGGTGACTGGTTGGTTTCATGTTATTCACTTAGTCTGGTGACTGGTTGGTTTTATAAGGACATTATTCACTTAGTCTGGGGACTGGTGGGTTTCATGTTATTCACTTAGTCTGGTGACTGGTTGGTTATATGAGGACGTTATTCACTTAGTCTGGTGACTGGTTGGTTTTATAAGGACGTTATTCACTTATGCTGGTGACTGGTTGGTTTTATGTTATTCACTTAGTCTGGTGACTGGTTGGTTTTATGTTATTCACTTAGTCTGGTGACTGGTTGGTTTCATGATATTCACTTAGTCTGGTGAATGGTTGGTTTTATGTTATTCACTTAGTCTGGTGACTGGTTGGTTTTAAGTTATTCACTTAGTCTGGTGACTGGTTGGTTTTAAGTTATTCACTAAGTCTGGTGACTGGTTGGTTTTATAAGGATGTTATTCACTTAGTCTGGTGACTGGTTGGTTTCATGTTATTCACTTAGTCTGGTGACTGGTTGGTTTCATGTTATTCACTTAGTCTGGTGACTGGTTGGTTTCATGTTATTCACTTAGTCTAGTGACTTGTTGGTTTCATGTTATTCACTTAGTCTGGTGACTGGTTGGTTTCATGTTATTCACTTAGTCTGGTGACTGGTTGGTTTTATAAGAACATTATTCACTTAGTCTGGTGACTGGTTGGTTTTATGTTATTCACTTATGCTGGTGACTGGTTGGTTTTATAAGGACGTTATTCACTTAGTCTGGTGACTGGTTGGTTTTATAAGGATGTTATTCACTTAGTCTGGGGACTGGTTGGTTTCATGTTATTCACTTAGTCTGGTGACCGGTTGGTTTCATGTTATTCACTTATTCTAGTGACTGGTTGGTTTCAGGTTATTCACTTAGTCTGGTGACTGGTTGGTTTTATAAGGATGTTATTCACTTAGTCTGGTGACTGGTTGGTTTCATGTTATTCACTTAGTCTGGTGACTGGTTGGTTTTATAAGGACATTATTCACTTAGTCTGGGGACTGGTGGGTTTCATGTTATTCACTTAGTCTGGTGACTGGTTGGTTATATGAGGACGTTATTCACTTAGTCTGGTGACTGGTTGGTTTTATAAGGACGTTATTCACTTATGCTGGTGACTGGTTGGTTTTATGTTATTCACTTAGTCTGGTGACTGGTTGGTTTTATGTTATTCACTTAGTCTGGTGACTGGTTGGTTTCATGATATTCACTTAGTCTGGTGAATGGTTGGTTTTATGTTATTCACTTAGTCTGGTGACTGGTTGGTTTTAAGTTATTCACTTAGTCTGGTGACTGGTTGGTTTTAAGTTATTCACTAAGTCTGGTGACTGGTTGGTTTTATAAGGATGTTATTCACTTAGTCTGGTGACTGGTTGGTTTCATGTTATTCACTTAGTCTGGTGACTGGTTGGTTTCATGTTATTCACTTAGTCTGGTGACTGGTTGGTTTCATGTTATTCACTTAGTCTAGTGACTTGTTGGTTTCATGTTATTCACTTAGTCTGGTGACTGGTTGGTTTCATGTTATTCACTTAGTCTGGTGACTGGTTGGTTTCATGTTATTCACTTAGTCTGGTGACTGGTTGGTTTTATAAATATGTTATTCACTTATGCTGGTGACTGGTTGGTTTTATAAGGATGTTATTCACTTAGTCTGGTGACTGGTTGGTTTTATGTTATTCACTTAGTCTGGTGACTGGTTGGTTTTATTTTATTCACTTAGTCTGGTGACTGGTTGGTTTTATGTTATTCACTTAGTCTGGTGACTGGTTGGTTTTATGTTATTCACTTAGTCTGGTGACTGGTTGGTTTTATGTTATTCACTTAGTCTGGTGACTGGTTGGTTTTATGTTATTCACTTAGTCTGGTGACTGGTTGGTTTTATGTTATTCACTTAGTCTGGTGACTGGTTGGTTTTATAAGAACGTTATTCACTTATTCTAGTGACTGGTTGGTTTTATAAGGACGTTATTCACTTAGTCTGGTGACTGGTTGGTTTTATGTTATTCACTTAGTCTGGTGACTGGTTGGTTTTATAAGGACGTTATTCACTTATGCTGGTGACTGGTTGGTTTCATGTTATTCACTAAGTCTGGTGACTGGTTGGTTTCATGTTATTCACTTAGTCTGGTGACTGGTTGGTTCCATGTTATTCACTTAGTCTGGTGACTGGTTGGTTTCATGTTATTCACTTAGTCTGGTGACTAGTTGGTTTCATGTTATTCACTTAGTCTGGTGACTGGTTGGTTTCATGTTATTCACTTAGTCTAGTGACTTGTTGGTTTCATGTTATTCACTTAGTCTGGTGACTGGTTGGTTTCATGTTATTCACTTAGTCTGGTGACTGGTTGGTTTTATAAATATGTTATTCACTTATGCTGGTGACTGGTTGGTTTTAGAAATATGTTATTCACTTAGTCTGGTGACTGGTTGGTTTTATAAGGATGTTATTCACTTAGTCTGGTGACTGGTTGGTTTTATGTTATTCACTTAGTCTGGTGACTGGTTGGTTTTATGTTATTCACTTAGTCTGGTGACTGGTTGGTTTTATGTTATTCACTTAGTCTGGTGACTGGTTGGTTTTATGTTATTCACTTAGTCTGGTGACTGGTTGGTTTCATGTTATTCACTTAGTCTGGTGACTGGTTGGTTTTATGTTATTCACAGTCTGGTGACTGGTTGGTTTTAAGTTATTCACTTAGTCTGGTGACTGGTTGGTTTTAAGTTATTCACTTAATCTGGTGACTGGTTGGTTTTATAAGGATGTTATTCACTTAGTCTGGTGACTGGTTGGTTTCATGTTATTCACTTAGTCTGGTGACTGGTTGGTTTCATGTTATTCACTTAGTCTGGTGACTGGTTGGTTTCATGTTATTCACTTAGTCTGGTGACTTGTTGATTTCATGTTAATCACTTAGTCTGGTGACTGGTTGGTTTCATGTTATTCACTTAGTCTAGTGACTTGTTGGTTTCATGTTATTCACTTAGTCTGGTGACTGGTTGGTTTCATGTTATTCACTTAGTCTGGTGACTGGTTGGTTTCATGTTATTCACTTAGTCTGGTGACTGGTTGGTTTCATGTTATTCACTTAGTCTGGTGACTGGTTGGTTTCATGTTATTCACTTAGTCTGGTGACTGGTTGGTTTCATGTTATTCACTTAGTCTGGTGACTGGTTGGTTTCATGTTATTCACTTAGTCTAGTGACTTGTTGGTTTCATGTTATTCACTTAGTCTGGTGACTGGTTGGTTTCATGTTATTCACTTAGTCTGGTGACTGGTTGGTTTTATAAATATGTTATTCACTTATGCTGGTGACTGGTTGGTTTTATAAATATGTTATTCACTTAGTCTGGTGACTGGTTGGTTTTATAAGGATGTTATTCACTTAGTCTGGTGACTGGTTGGTTTTATGTTATTCACTTAGTCTGGTGACTGGTTGGTTTTATGTTATTCACTTAGTCTGGTGACTGGTTGGTTTTATAAGGATATTATTCACTTAGTCTGGTGACTGGTTGGTTTTATGTTATTCACTTAGTCTGGTGACTGGTTGGTTTTATGTTATTCACTTAGTCTGGTGACTGGTTGGTTTCATGTTATTCACTTAGTCTGGTGACTGGTTGGTTTTATGTTATTCACTTAGTCTGGTGACTGGTTGGTTTTAAGTTATTCACTTAGTCTGGTGACTGGTTGGTTTTAAGTTATTCACTTAGTCTGGTGACTGGTTGGTTTCATGTTATTCACTTAGTCTGGTGACTGGTTGGTTTCATGTTATTCACTTAGTCTGGTGACTGGTTGGTTTTATAAATATGTTATTCACTTATGCTGGTGACTGGTTGGTTTTATAAGGATGTTATTCACTTAGTCTGGTGACTGGTTGGTTTTATGTTATTCACTTAGTCTGGTGACTGGTTGGTTTTATTTTATTCACTTAGTCTGGTGACTGGTTGGTTTTATGTTATTCACTTAGTCTGGTGACTGGTTGGTTTTATGTTATTCACTTAGTCTGGTGACTGGTTGGTTTTATGTTATTCACTTAGTCTGGTGACTGGTTGGTTTTATAAGAACGTTATTCACTTAGTCTGATAACTGGTTGGTTTTATGTTATTCACTTAGTCTGGTGACTGGTTGGTTTTATAAGAACGTTATTGACTTAGTCTGGTGACTGGTTGGTTTCATGTTATTCACTTAGTCTGGTGACTGGTTGGTTTCATGTTATTCACTTATTCTAGTGACTGGTTGGTTTCATGTTATTCACTTAGTCTGGTGACTGGTTGGTTTCATGTTATTCACTTAGTCTGGTGACTGGTTGGTTTCATGTTATTCACTTAGTCTGGTGACTGGTTGGTTTCATGTTATTCACTTAGTCTGGTGACTGGTTGGTTTCATGTTATTCACTTAGTCTGGTGACTGGTTGGTTTCATGTTATTCACTTAGTCTAGTGACTTGTTGGTTTCATGTTATTCACTTAGTCTGGTGACTGGTTGGTTTCATGTTATTCACTTAGTCTGGTGACTGGTTGGTTTTATAAATATGTTATTCACTTATGCTGGTGACTGGTTGGTTTTATAAATATGTTATTCACTTAGTCTGGTGACTGGTTGGTTTTATAAGGATGTTATTCACTTAGTCTGGTGACTGGTTGGTTTTATGTTATTCACTTAGTCTGGTGACTGGTTGGTTTTATGTTATTCACTTAGTCTGGTGACTGGTTGGTTTTATAAGGATATTATTCACTTAGTCTGGTGACTGGTTGGTTTTATGTTATTCACTTAGTCTGGTGACTGGTTGGTTTTATGTTATTCACTTAGTCTGGTGACTGGTTGGTTTCATGTTATTCACTTAGTCTGGTGACTGGTTGGTTTTATGTTATTCACTTAGTCTGGTGACTGGTTGGTTTTAAGTTATTCACTTAGTCTGGTGACTGGTTGGTTTCATGTTATTCACTTAGTCTAGTGACTTGTTGGTTTCATGTTATTCACTTAGTCTGGTGACTGGTTGGTTTCATGTTATTCACTTAGTCTGGTGACTGGTTTGTTTTATAAATATGTTATTCACTTATGCTGGTGACTGGTTGGTTTTAGAAATATGTTATTCACTTAGTCTGGTGACTGGTTGGTTTTATAAGGATGTTATTCACTTAGTCTGGTGACTGGTTGGTTTTATGTTATTCACTTAGTCTGGTGACTGGTTGGTTTTATGTTATTCACTTAGTCTGGTGACTGGTTGGTTTTATGTTATTCACTTAGTCTGGTGACTGGTTGGTTTCATGTTATTCACTTAGTCTGGTGACTGGTTGGTTTTATGTTATTCACAGTCTGGTGACTGGTTGGTTTTAAGTTATTCACTTAGTCTGGTGACTGGTTGGTTTTAAGTTATTCACTTAGTCTGGTGACTGGTTGGTTTTATAAGGATGTTATTCACTTAGTCTGGTGACTGGTTGGTTTCATGTTATTCACTTAGTCTGGTGACTGGTTGGTTTCATGTTATTCACTTAGTCTGGTGACTGGTTGGTTTCATGTTATTCACTTAGTCTGGTGACTTGTTGGTTTCATGTTATTCACTTAGTCTGGTGACTGGTTGGTTTCATGTTATTCACTTAGTCTAGTGACTTGTTGGTTTCATGTTATTCACTTAGTCTGGTGACTGGTTGGTTTCATGTTATTCACTTAGTCTGGTGACTGGTTGGTTTCATGTTATTCACTTAGTCTGGTGACTGGTTGGTTTTAAGTTATTCACTTAGTCTGGTGACTGGTTGGTTTCATGTTATTCACTTAGTCTGGTGACTGGTTGGTTTCATGTTATTCACTTAGTCTGGTGACTGGTTGGTTTTATAAATATGTTATTCACTTATGCTGGTGACTGGTTGGTTTTATAAGGATGTTATTCACTTAGTCTGGTGACTGGTTGGTTTTATGTTATTCACTTAGTCTGGTGACTGGTTGGTTTTATTTTATTCACTTAGTCTGGTGACTGGTTGGTTTTATGTTATTCACTTAGTCTGGTGACTGGTTGGTTTTATGTTATTCACTTAGTCTGGTGACTGGTTGGTTTTATGTTATTCACTTAGTCTGGTGACTGGTTGGTTTTATAAGAACGTTATTCACTTAGTCTGATGACTGGTTGGTTTTATGTTATTCACTTAGTCTGGTGACTGGTTGGTTTTATAAGAACGTTATTGACTTAGTCTGGTGACTGGTTGGTTTCATGTTATTCACTTAGTCTGGTGACTGGTTGGTTTCATGTTATTCACTTATTCTAGTGACTGGTTGGTTTTATAAGGACGTTATTCACTTAGTCTGGTGACTGGTTGGTTTTATGTTATTCACTTAGTCTGGTGACTGGTTGGTTTTATAAGGACGTTATTCACTTATGCTGGTGACTGGTTGGTTTTATGTTATTCACTTAGTCTGATGACTGGTTGGTTTCATGTTATTCACTTAGTCTGGTGACTGGTTGGTTTCATGTTATTCACTTAGTCTGGTGACTGGTTGGTTTCATGTTATTCACTTAGTCTGGTGACTGGTTGGTTTCATGTTATTCACTTAGTCTGGTGACTGGTTGGTTTCATGTTATTCACTTAGTCTGGTGACTGGTTGGTTTCATGTTATTCACTTAGTCTGGTGACTGGTTGGTTTCATGTTATTCACTTAGTCTAGTGACTTGTTGGTTTCATGTTATTCACTTATGCTGGTGACTGGTTGGTTTTATAAATATGTTATTCACTTAGTCTGGTGACTGGTTGGTTTTATAAGGATGTTATTCACTTAGTCTGGTGACTGGTTGGTTTTATGTTATTCACTTAGTCTGGTGACTGGTTGGTTTTATGTTATTCACTTAGTCTGGTGACTGGTTGGTTTTATAAGGATATTATTCACTTAGTCTGGTGACTGGTTGGTTTTATGTTATTCACTTAGTCTGGTGACTGGTTGGTTTTATGTTATTCACTTAGTCTGGTGACTGGTTGGTTTCATGTTATTCACTTAGTCTGGTGACTGGTTGGTTTTATGTTATTCACTTAGTCTGGTGACTGGTTGGTTTTAAGTTATTCACTTAGTCTGGTGACTGGTTGGTTTTAAGTTATTCACTTAGTCTGGTGACTGGTTGGTTTCATGTTATTCACTTAGTCTGGTGACTGGTTGGTTTCATGTTATTCACTTAGTCTGGTGACTGGTTGGTTTTATAAATATGTTATTCACTTATGCTGGTGACTGGTTGGTTTTATAAGGATGTTATTCACTTAGTCTGGTGACTGGTTGGTTTTATGTTATTCACTTAGTCTGGTGACTGGTTGGTTTTATTTTATTCACTTAGTCTGGTGACTGGTTGGTTTTATGTTATTCACTTAGTCTGGTGACTGGTTGGTTTTATGTTATTCACTTAGTCTGGTGACTGGTTGGTTTTATGTTATTCACTTAGTCTGGTGACTGGTTGGTTTCATAAGAACGTTATTCACTTTGTCTGATGACTGGTTGGTTTTATGTTATTCACTTAGTCTGGTGACTGGTTGGTTTTATGTTATTCACTTAGTCTGGTGACTGGTTGGTTTTATTTTATTCACTTAGTCTGGTGACTGGTTGGTTTTATGTTATTCACTTAGTCTGGTGACTGGTTGGTTTTATGTTATTCACTTAGTCTGGTGACTGGTTGGTTTTATGTTATTCACTTAGTCTGGTGACTGGTTGGTTTCATAAGAACGTTATTCACTTTGTCTGATGACTGGTTGGTTTTATGTTATTCACTTAGTCTGGTGACTGGTTGGTTTTATAAGAACGTTATTGACTTAGTCTGGTGACTGGTTGGTTTCATGTTATTCACTTAGTCTGGTGACTGGTTGGTTTCATGTTATTCACTTATTCTAGTGACTGGTTGGTTTTATAAGGACGTTATTCACTTAGTCTGGTGACTGGTTGGTTTTATGTTATTCACTTAGTCTGGTGACTGGTTGGTTTTATAAGGACGTTATTCACTTATGCTGGTGACTGGTTGGTTTTATGATATTCACTTAGTCTGATGACTGGTTGGTTTCATGTTATTCACTTAGTCTGGTGACTGGTTGGTTTTATGTTATTCACTTAGTCTGGTGACTGGTTGGTTTTAAGTTATTCACTTAGTCTGGTGACTGGTTGGTTTTAAGTTATTCACTAAGTCTGGTGACTGGTTGGTTTTATAAGGATGTTATTCACTTAGTCTGGTGACTGGTTGGTTTCATGTTATTCACTTAGTCTGGTGACTGGTTGGTTTCATGTTATTCACTTAGTCTGGTGACTGGTTGGTTTCATGTTATTCACTTAGTCTAGTGACTTGTTGGTTTCATGTTATTCACTTAGTCTGGTGACTGGTTGGTTTCATGTTATTCACTTAGTCTGGTGACTGGTTGGTTTCATGTTATTCACTTAGTCTGGTGACTGGTTGGTTTTATAAATATGTTATTCACTTATGCTGGTGACTGGTTGGTTTTATAAGGATGTTATTCACTTAGTCTGGTGACTGGTTGGTTTTATGTTATTCACTTAGTCTGGTGACTGGTTGGTTTTATTTTATTCACTTAGTCTGGTGACTGGTTGGTTTTATGTTATTCACTTAGTCTGGTGACTGGTTGGTTTTATGTTATTTTCTTAGTCTGGTGACTGGTTGGTTTTATGTTATTCACTTAGTCTGGTGACTGGTTGGTTTTATAAGAACGTTATTCACTTAGTCTGGTGACTGGTTGGTTTTATGTTATTCACTTAGTCTGGTGACTGGTTGGTTTTATAAGAACGTTATTGACTTAGTCTGGTGACTGGTTGGTTTCATGTTATTCACTTAGTCTGGTGACTGGTTGGTTTCATGTTATTCACTTATTCTAGTGACTGGTTGGTTTTATAAGGATGTTATTCACTTAGTCTGGTGACTGGTTGGTTTTATGTTATTCACTTAGTCTGGTGACTGGTTGGTTTCATTTTATTCACTTAGTCTGGGGATTGGTTGGTTTTATAAGGATGTTATTCACTTAGTCTGGGGACTGGTTGGTTTCATGTTATTCACTTAGTCTGGTGACTGGTTGGTTTCATGTTATTCACTTAGTCTGGTGACTGGTTGGTTTCATGTTATTCACTTAGTCTGGTGACTGGTTGGTTTTATAAGGATTTTATTCACTTAGTGTGGTGACTGGTTGGTTTCATGTTATTCACTTAGTCTGGTGACTGGTTGGTTTTAAAAGGACGTTATTCACTTAGTCTGGTGACTGGTTTGTTTTATAAGGATGTTATTCACTTAGTCTGGTGACTGGTTGGCTTTATGTTATTCACTTAGTCTGGTGACTGGTTGGTTTCATGTTATTCACTTAGTCTGGTGACTGGTTGGTTTTATAAGAACATTATTCACTTAGTCTGGTGACTGGTTGGTTTTATGTTATTCACTTATGCTGGTGACTGGTTGGTTTTATAAGGACGTTATTCACTTAGTCTGGTGACTGGTTGGTTTTATAAGGATGTTATTCACTTAGTCTGGGGACTGGTTGGTTTCATGTTATTCACTTAGTCTGGTGACCGGTTGGTTTCATGTTATTCACTTATTCTAGTGACTGGTTGGTTTCAGGTTATTCACTTAGTCTGGTGACTGGTTGGTTTCATGTTATTCACTTAGTCTGGTGACTGGTTGGTTTCATGTTATTCACTTATTCTAGTGACTGGTTGGTTTTATAAGGACGTTATTCACTTAGTCTGGTGACTGGTTGGTTTCATGTTATTCACTTAGTCTGGTGACTGGTTGGTTTTATAAGGACATCATTCACTTAGTCTGGGGACTGTTGGGTTTCATGTTATTCACTTAGTCTGGTGACTGGTTGGTTATATGAGGACGTTATTCACTTAGTCTGGTGAATGGTTCGTTTTATAAGGACGTTATTCACTTATGCTGGTGACTGGTTGGTTTTATGTTATTCACTTAGTCTGGTGACTGGTTGGTTTTATGTTATTCACTTAGTCTGGTGACTGGTTGGTTTCATGTTATTCACTTAGTCTGGTGAATGGTTGGTTTTATGTTATTCACTTAGTCTGGTGACCAGTTGGTTTTAAGTTATTCACTTAGTCTGGTGACTGGTTGGTTTTAAGTTATTCACTAAGTCTGGTGACTGGTTGGTTTTATAAGGATGTTATTCACTTAGTCTGGTGACTGGTTGGTTTCATGTTATTCACTTAGTCTGGTGACTGGTTGGTTTCATGTTATTCACTTAGTCTAGTGACTTGTTGGTTTCATGTTATTCACTTAGTCTGGTGACTGGTTGGTTTCATGTTATTCACTTAGTCTGGTGACTGGTTGGTTTCATGTTATTCACTTAGTCTGGTGACTGGTTGGTTTTATAAATATGTTATTCACTTATGCTGGTGACTGGTTGGTTTTATAAGGATGTTATTCACTTAGTCTGGTGACTGGTTGGTTTTATGTTATTCACTTAGTCTGGTGACTGGTTGGTTTTATTTTATTCACTTAGTCTGGTGACTGGTTGGTTTTATGTTATTCACTTAGTCTGGTGACTGGTTGGTTTTATGTTATTCACTTAGTCTGGTGACTGGTTGGTTTTATGTTATTCACTTAGTCTGGTGACTGGTTGGTTTTATAAGAACGTTATTGACTTAGTCTGGTGACTGGTTGGTTTCATGTTATTCACTTAGTCTGGTGACTGGTTGGTTTCATGTTATTCACTTATTCTAGTGACTGGTTGGTTTTATAAGGACGTTATTCACTTAGTCTGGTGACTGGTTGGTTTTATGTTATTCACTTAGTCTGGTGACTGGTTGGTTTTATAAGGACGTTATTCACTTATGCTGGTGACTGGTTGGTTTTATGTTATTCACTTAGTCTGATGACTGGTTGGTTTCATGTTATTCACTTAGTCTGGTGACTGGTTGGTTTCATGTTATTCACTTAGTCTGGTGACTGGTTGGTTTCATGTTATTCACTTAAACTGGTGACTGGTTGGTTTCATGTTATTCACTTAGTCTGGTGACTGGTTGGTTCCATGTTATTCACTTAGTCTGGTGACTGGTTGGTTTCATGTTATTCACTTAGTCTGGTGACTGGTTGGTTTCATGTTATTCACTTAGTCTAGTGACTTGTTGGTTTCATGTTATTCACTTAGTCTGGTGACTGGTTGGTTTCATGTTATTCACTTAGTCTGGTGACTGGTTGGTTTTATAAATATGTTATTCACTTATGCTGGTGACTGGTTGGTTTTAGAAATATGTTATTCACTTAGTCTGGTGACTGGTTGGTTTTATGTTATTCACTTAGTCTGGTGACTGGTTGGTTTTATGTTATTCACTTAGTCTGGTGACTGGTTGGTTTTATGTTATTCACTTAGTCTGGTGACTGGTTGGTTTTATGTTATTCACTTAGACTGGTGACTGGTTGGTTTCATGTTATTCACTTAGTCTGGTGACTGGTTGGTTTTATGTTATTCACAGTCTGGTGACTGGTTGGTTTTAAGTTATTCACTTAGTCTGGTGACTGGTTGGTTTTATGTTATTCACTTAGTCTGGTGACTGGTTGGTTTTATGTTATTTTCTTAGTCTGGTGACTGGTTGGTTTTATGTTATTCACTTAGTCTGGTGACTGGTTGGTTTTATAAGAACGTTATTCACTTAGTCTGGTGACTGGTTGGTTTTATGTTATTCACTTAGTCTGGTGACTGGTTGGTTTTATAAGAACGTTATTGACTTAGTCTGGTGACTGGTTGGTTTCATGTTATTCACTTAGTCTGGTGACTGGTTGGTTTCATGTTATTCACTTATTCTAGTGACTGGTTGGTTTTATAAGGATGTTATTCACTTAGTCTGGTGACTGGTTGGTTTTATGTTATTCACTTAGTCTGGTGACTGGTTGGTTTCATTTTATTCACTTAGTCTGGGGATTGGTTGGTTTTATAAGGATGTTATTCACTTAGTCTGGGGACTGGTTGGTTTCATGTTATTCACTTAGTCTGGTGACTGGTTGGTTTCATGTTATTCACTTAGTCTGGTGACTGGTTGGTTTCATGTTATTCACTTAGTCTGGTGACTGGTTGGTTTTATAAGGATGTTATTCACTTAGTGTGGTGACTGGTTGGTTTCATGTTATTCACTTAGTCTGGTGACTGGTTGGTTTTAAAAGGACGTTATTCACTTAGTCTGGTGACTGGTTTGTTTTATAAGGATGTTATTCACTTAGTCTGGTGACTGGTTGGCTTTATGTTATTCACTTAGTCTGGTGACTGGTTGGTTTCATGTTATTCACTTAGTCTGGTGACTGGTTGGTTTTATAAGAACATTATTCACTTAGTCTGGTGACTGGTTGGTTTTATGTTATTCACTTATGCTGGTGACTGGTTGGTTTTATAAGGACGTTATTCACTTAGTCTGGTGACTGGTTGGTTTTATAAGGATGTTATTCACTTAGTCTGGGGACTGGTTGGTTTCATGTTATTCACTTAGTCTGGTGACCGGTTGGTTTCATGTTATTCACTTATTCTAGTGACTGGTTGGTTTCAGGTTATTCACTTAGTCTGGTGACTGGTTGGTTTCATGTTATTCACTTAGTCTGGTGACTGGTTGGTTTCATGTTATTCACTTATTCTAGTGACTGGTTGGTTTTATAAGGACGTTATTCACTTAGTCTGGTGACTGGTTGGTTTCATGTTATTCACTTAGTCTGGTGACTGGTTGGTTTTATAAGGACATTATTCACTTAGTCTGGGGACTGTTGGGTTTCATGTTATTCACTTAGTCTGGTGACTGGTTGGTTATATGAGGACGTTATTCACTTAGTCTGGTGAATGGTTCGTTTTATAAGGACGTTATTCACTTATGCTGGTGACTGGTTGGTTTTATGTTATTCACTTAGTCTGGTGACTGGTTGGTTTTATGTTATTCACTTAGCCTGGTGACTGGTTGGTTTCATGTTATTCACTTAGTCTGGTGAATGGTTGGTTTTATGTTATTCACTTAGTCTGGTGACCAGTTGGTTTTAAGTTATTCACTTAGTCTGGTGACTGGTTGGTTTTAAGTTATTCACTAAGTCTGGTGACTGGTTGGTTTTATAAGGATGTTATTCACTTAGTCTGTTGACTGGTTGGTTTCATGTTATTCACTTAGTCTGGTGACTGGTTGGTTTCATGTTATTCACTTAGTCTAGTGACTTGTTGGTTTCATGTTATTCACTTAGTCTGGTGACTGGTTGGTTTCATGTTATTCACTTAGTCTGGTGACTGGTTGGTTTCATGTTATTCACTTAGTCTGGTGACTGGTTGGTTTTATAAATATGTTATTCACTTATGCTGGTGACTGGTTGGTTTTATAAGGATGTTATTCACTTAGTCTGGTGACTGGTTGGTTTTATGTTATTCACTTAGTCTGGTGACTGGTTGGTTTTATTTTATTCACTTAGTCTGGTGACTGGTTGGTTTTATGTTATTCACTTAGTCTGGTGACTGGTTGGTTTTATGTTATTCACTTAGTCTGGTGACTGGTTGGTTTCATGTTATTCACTTAGTCTGGTGACTGGTTGGTTTTATGTTATTCACAGTCTGGTGACTGGTTGGTTTTAAGTTATTCACTTAGTCTGGTGACTGGTTGGTTTTAAGTTATTCACTTAGTCTGGTGACTGGTTGGTTTTATAAGGATGTTATTCACTTAGTCTGGTGACTGGTTGGTTTCATGTTATTCACTTAGTCTGGTGACTGGTTGCTTTCATGTTATTCACTTAGTCTGGTGACTGGTTGGTTTCATGTTATTCACTTAGTCTGGTGACTTGTTGGTTTCATGTTATTCACTTAGTCTGGTGACTGGTTGGTTTCATGTTATTCACTTACTCTAGTGACTTGTTGGTTTCATGTTATTCACTTAGTCTGGTGACTGGTTGGTTTCATGTTATTCACTTAGTCTGGTGACTGGTTGGTTTCATGTTATTCACTTAGTCTGGTGACTGGTTGGTTTCATGTTATTCACTTAGTCTGGTGACTGGTTGGTTTCATGTTATTCACTTAGTCTGGTGACTGGTTGGTTTCATGTTATTCACTTAGTCTGGTGACTGGTTGGTTTCATGTTATTCACTTAGTCTAGTGACTTGTTGGTTTCATGTTATTCACTTAGTCTGGTGACTGGTTGGTTTCATGTTATTCACTTAGTCTGGTGACTGGTTGGTTTTATAAATATGTTATTCACTTATGCTGGTGACTGGTTGGTTTTATAAATATGTTATTCACTTAGTCTGGTGACTGGTTGGTTTTATAAGGATGTTATTCACTTAGTCTGGTGACTGGTTGGTTTTATGTTATTCACTTAGTCTGGTGACTGGTTGGTTTTATGTTATTCACTTAGTCTGGTGACTGGTTGGTTTTATAAGGATATTATTCACTTAGTCTGGTGACTGGTTGGTTTTATGTTATTCACTTAGTCTGGTGACTGGTTGGTTTTATGTTATTCACTTAGTCTGGTGACTGGTTGGTTTCATGTTATTCACTTAGTCTGGTGACTGGTTGGTTTTATGTTATTCACTTAGTCTGGTGACTGGTTGGTTTTAAGTTATTCACTTAGTCTGGTGACTGGTTGGTTTTAAGTTATTCACTTAGTCTGGTGACTGGTTGGTTTCATGTTATTCACTTAGTCTGGTGACTGGTTGGTTTCATGTTATTCACTTAGTCTGGTGACTGGTTGGTTTTATAAATATGTTATTCACTTATGCTGGTGACTGGTTGGTTTTATAAGGATGTTATTCACTTAGTCTGGTGACTGGTTGGTTTTATTTTATTCACTTAGTCTGGTGACTGGTTGGTTTTATGTTATTCACTTAGTCTGGTGACTGGTTGGTTTTATGTTATTCACTTAGTCTGGTGACTGGTTGGTTTTATGTTATTCACTTAGTCTGGTGACTGGTTGGTTTTATAAGAACGTTATTCACTTAGTCTGATGACTGGTTGGTTTTATGTTATTCACTTAGTCTGGTGACTGGTTGGTTTTATAAGAACGTTATTGACTTAGTCTGGTGACTGGTTGGTTTCATGTTATTCACTTAGTCTGGTGACTGGTTGGTTTCATGTTATTCACTTATTCTAGTGACTGGTTGGTTTTATAAGGACGTTATTCACTTAGTCTGGTGACTGGTTGGTTTTATGTTATTCACTTAGTCTGGTGACTGGTTGGTTTTATAAGGACGTTATTCACTTATGCTGGTGACTGGTTGGTTTTATGTTATTCACTTAGTCTGATGACTGGTTGGTTTCATGTTATTCACTTAGTCTGGTGACTGGTTGGTTTCATGTTATTCACTTAGTCTGGTGACTTGTTGGTTTCATGTTATTCACTTAGTCTGGTGACTGGTTGGTTTCATGTTATTCACTTAGTCTGGTGACTGGTTGGTTTCATGTTATTCACTTAGTCTGGTGACTGGTTGGTTTCATGTTATTCACTTAGTCTGGTGACTGGTTGGTTTCATGTTATTCACTTAGTCTAGTGACTTGTTGGTTTCATGTTATTCACTTAGTCTGGTGACTGGTTGGTTTCATGTTATTCACTTAGTCTGGTGACTGGTTGGTTTTATAAATATGTTATTCACTTATGCTGGTGACTGGTTGGTTTTATAAATATGTTATTCACTTAGTCTGGTGACTGGTTGGTTTTATAAGGATGTTATTCACTTAGTCTGGTGACTGGTTGGTTTTATGTTATTCACTTAGTCTGGTGACTGGTTGGTTTTATGTTATTCACTTAGTCTGGTGACTGGTTGGTTTTATAAGGATATTATTCACTTAGTCTGGTGACTGGTTGGTTTTATAAGGATATTATTCACTTAGTCTGGTGACTGGTTGGTTTTATGTTATTCACTTAGTCTGGTGACTGGTTGGTTTCATGTTATTCACTTAGTCTGGTGACTGGTTGGTTTTATGTTATTCACTTAGTCTGGTGACTGGTTGGTTTTAAGTTATTGACTTAGTCTGGTGACTGGTTGGTTTTAAGTTATTCACTTAGTCTGGTGACTGGTTGGTTTCATGTTATTCACTTAGTCTGGTGACTTGTTGGTTTCATGTTATTCACTTAGTCTGGTGACTGGTTGGTTTTATAAGAACGTTATTCACATAGTCTGATGACTGGTTGGTTTTATGTTATTCACTTAGTCTGGTGACTGGTTGGTTTTATAAGAACGTTATTGACTTAGTCTGGTGACTGGTTGGTTTCATGTTATTCACTTAGTCTGGTGACTGGTTGGTTTCATGTTATTCACTTATTCTAGTGACTGGTTGGTTTTATAAGGACGTTATTCACTTAGTCTGGTGACTGGTTGGTTTTATGTTATTCACTTAGTCTGGTGACTGGTTGGTTTTATAAGGACGTTATTCACTTATGCTGGTGACTGGTTGGTTTTATGTTATTCACTTAGTCTGATGACTGGTTGGTTTCATGTTATTCACTTAGTCTGGTGACTGGTTGGTTCCATGTTATTCACTTAGTCTGGTGACTGGTTGGTTTCATGTTATTCACTTAGTCTGGTGACTAGTTGGTTTCATGTTATTCACTTAGTCTGGTGACTGGTTGGTTTCATGTTATTCACTTAGTCTAGTGACTTGTTGGTTTCATGTTATTCACTTAGTCTGGTGACTGGTTGGTTTCATGTTATTCACTTAGTCTGGTGACTGGTTGGTTTTATAAATATGTTATTCACTTATGCTGGTGACTGGTTGGTTTTAGAAATATGTTATTCACTTAGTCTGGTGACTGGTTGGTTTTATGTTATTCACTTAGTCTGGTGACTGGTTGGTTTTATGTTATTCACTTAGTCTGGTGACTGGTTGGTTTTATGTTATTCACTTAGTCTGGTGACTGGTTGGTTTTATGTTATTCACTTAGTCTGGTGACTGGTTGGTTTCATGTTATTCACTTAGTCTGGTGACTGGTTGGTTTTATGTTATTCACAGTCTGGTGACTGGTTGGTTTTAAGTTATTCACTTAGTCTGGTGACTGGTTGGTTTTAAGTTATTCACTTAGTCTGGTGACTGGTTGGTTTTATAAGGATGTTATTCACTTAGTCTGGTGACTGGTTGGTTTCATGTTATTCACTTAGTCTGGTGACTGGTTGGTTTCATGTTATTCACTTAGTCTGGTGACTGGTTGGTTTCATGTTATTCACTTAGTCTGGTGACTTGTTGGTTTCATGTTATTCACTTAGTCTGGTGACTGGTTGGTTTCATGTTATTCACTTAGTCTAGTGACTTGTTGGTTTCATGTTATTCACTTAGTCTGGTGACTGGTTGGTTTCATGTTATTCACTTAGTCTGGTGACTGGTTGGTTTCATGTTATTCACTTAGTCTGGTGACTGGTTGGTTTCATGTTATTCACTTAGTCTGGTGACTGGTTGGTTTCATGTTATTCACTTAGTCTGGTGACTGGTTGGTTTCATGTTATTCACTTAGTCTGGTGACTGGTTGGTTTCATGTTATTCACTTAGTCTAGTGACTTGTTGGTTTCATGTTATTCACTTAGTCTGGTGACTGGTTGGTTTCATGTTATTCACTTAGTCTGGTGACTGGTTGGTTTTATAAATATGTTATTCACTTATGCTGGTGACTGGTTGGTTTTATAAATATGTTATTCACTTAGTCTGGTGACTGGTTGGTTTTATAAGGATGTTATTCACTTAGTCTGGTGACTGGTTGGTTTTATGTTATTCACTTAGTCTGGTGACTGGTTGGTTTTATGTTATTCACTTAGTCTGGTGACTGGTTGGTTTTATAAGGATATTATTCACTTAGTCTGGTGACTGGTTGGTTTTATGTTATTCACTTAGTCTGGTGACTGGTTGGTTTTAAGTTATTCACTTAGTCTGGTGACTGGTTGGTTTCATGTTATTCACTTAGTCTGGTGACTGGTTGGTTTCATGTTATTCACTTAGTCTGGTGACTGGTTGGTTTTATAAATATGTTATTCACTTATGCTGGTGACTGGTTGGTTTTATAAGGATGTTATTCACTTAGTCTGGTGACTGGTTGGTTTTATTTTATTCACTTAGTCTGGTGACTGGTTGGTTTTATGTTATTCACTTAGTCTGGTGACTGGTTGGTTTTATGTTATTCACTTAGTCTGGTGACTGGTTGGTTTTATGTTATTCACTTAGTCTGGTGACTGGTTGGTTTTATAAGAACGTTATTCACTTAGTCTGATGACTGGTTGGTTTTATGTTATTCACTTAGTCTGGTGACTGGTTGGTTTTATAAGAACGTTATTGACTTAGTCTGGTGACTGGTTGGTTTCATGTTATTCACTTAGTCTGGTGACTGGTTGGTTTCATGTTATTCACTTATTCTAGTGACTGGTTGGTTTTATAAGGACGTTATTCACTTAGTCTGGTGACTGGTTGGTTTTATGTTATTCACTTAGTCTGGTGACTGGTTGGTTTTATAAGGACGTTATTCACTTATGCTGGTGACTGGTTGGTTTTATGTTATTCACTTAGTCTGATGACTGGTTGGTTTCATGTTATTCACTTAGTCTGGTGACTGGTTGGTTTCATGTTATTCACTTAGTCTGGTGACTTGTTGGTTTCATGTTATTCACTTAGTCTGGTGACTGGTTGGTTTCATGTTATTCACTTAGTCTGGTGACTGGTTGGTTTCATGTTATTCACTTAGTCTGGTGACTGGTTGGTTTCATGTTATTCACTTAGTCTGGTGACTGGTTGGTTTCATGTTATTCACTTAGTCTAGTGACTTGTTGGTTTCATGTTATTCACTTAGTCTGGTGACTGGTTGGTTTCATGTTATTCACTTAGTCTGGTGACTGGTTGGTTTTATAAATATGTTATTCACTTATGCTGGTGACTGGTTGGTTTTATAAATATGTTATTCACTTAGTCTGGTGACTGGTTGGTTTTATAAGGATGTTATTCACTTAGTCTGGTGACTGGTTGGTTTTATGTTATTCACTTAGTCTGGTGACTGGTTGGTTTTATGTTATTCACTTAGTCTGGTGACTGGTTGGTTTTATAAGGATATTATTCACTTAGTCTGGTGACTGGTTGGTTTTATGTTATTCACTTAGTCTGGTGACTGGTTGGTTTTATGTTATTCACTTAGTCTGGTGACTGGTTGGTTTCATGTTATTCACTTAGTCTGGTGACTGGTTGGTTTTATGTTATTCACTTAGTCTGGTGACTGGTTGGTTTTAAGTTATTGACTTAGTCTGGTGACTGGTTGGTTTTAAGTTATTCACTTAGTCTGGTGACTGGTTGGTTTCATGTTATTCACTTAGTCTGGTGACTTGTTGGTTTCATATTATTCACTTAGTCTGGTGACTGGTTGGTTTTATAAGAACGTTATTCACATAGTCTGATGACTGGTTGGTTTTATGTTATTCACTTAGTCTGGTGACTGGTTGGTTTTATAAGAACGTTATTGACTTAGTCTGGTGACTGGTTGGTTTCATGTTATTCACTTAGTCTGGTGACTGGTTGGTTTCATGTTATTCACTTATTCTAGTGACTGGTTGGTTTTATAAGGACGTTATTCACTTAGTCTGGTGACTGGTTGGTTTTATGTTATTCACTTAGTCTGGTGACTGGTTGGTTTTATAAGGACGTTATTCACTTATGCTGGTGACTGGTTGGTTTTATGTTATTCACTTAGTCTGATGACTGGTTGGTTTCATGTTATTCACTTAGTCTGGTGACTGGTTGGTTCCATGTTATTCACTTAGTCTGGTGACTGGTTGGTTTCATGTTATTCACTTAGTCTGGTGACTAGTTGGTTTCATGTTATTCACTTAGTCTGGTGACTGGTTGGTTTCATGTTATTCACTTAGTCTAGTGACTTGTTGGTTTCATGTTATTCACTTAGTCTGGTGACTGGTTGGTTTCATGTTATTCACTTAGTCTGGTGACTGGTTGGTTTTATAAATATGTTATTCACTTATGCTGGTGACTGGTTGGTTTTAGAAATATGTTATTCACTTAGTCTGGTGACTGGTTGGTTTTATGTTATTCACTTAGTCTGGTGACTGGTTGGTTTTATGTTATTCACTTAGTCTGGTGACTGGTTGGTTTTATGTTATTCACTTAGTCTGGTGACTGGTTGGTTTTATGTTATTCACTTAGTCTGGTGACTGGTTGGTTTCATGTTATTCACTTAGTCTGGTGACTGGTTGGTTTTATGTTATTCACAGTCTGGTGACTGGTTGGTTTTAAGTTATTCACTTAGTCTGGTGACTGGTTGGTTTTAAGTTATTCACTTAGTCTGGTGACTGGTTGGTTTTATAAGGATGTTATTCACTTAGTCTGGTGACTGGTTGGTTTCATGTTATTCACTTAGTCTGGTGACTGGTTGGTTTCATGTTATTCACTTAGTCTGGTGACTGGTTGGTTTCATGTTATTCACTTAGTCTGGTGACTTGTTGGTTTCATGTTATTCACTTAGTCTGGTGACTGGTTGGTTTCATGTTATTCACTTAGTCTAGTGACTTGTTGGTTTCATGTTATTCACTTAGTCTGGTGACTGGTTGGTTTCATGTTATTCACTTAGTCTGGTGACTGGTTGGTTTCATGTTATTCACTTAGTCTGGTGACTGGTTGGTTTCATGTTATTCACTTAGTCTGGTGACTGGTTGGTTTCATGTTATTCACTTAGTCTGGTGACTGGTTGGTTTCATGTTATTCACTTAGTCTGGTGACTGGTTGGTTTCATGTTATTCACTTAGTCTAGTGACTTGTTGGTTTCATGTTATTCACTTAGTCTGGTGACTGGTTGGTTTCATGTTATTCACTTAGTCTGGTGACTGGTTGGTTTTATAAATATGTTATTCACTTATGCTGGTGACTGGTTGGTTTTATAAATATGTTATTCACTTAGTCTGGTGACTGGTTGGTTTTATAAGGATGTTATTCACTTAGTCTGGTGACTGGTTGGTTTTATGTTATTCACTTAGTCTGGTGACTGGTTGGTTTTATGTTATTCACTTAGTCTGGTGACTGGTTGGTTTTATAAGGATATTATTCACTTAGTCTGGTGACTGGTTGGTTTTATGTTATTCACTTAGTCTGGTGACTGGTTGGTTTTAAGTTATTCACTTAGTCTGGTGACTGGTTGGTTTCATGTTATTCACTTAGTCTGGTGACTAGTTGGTTTCATGTTATTCACTTAGTCTGGTGACTGGTTGGTTTTATAAATATGTTATTCACTTATGCTGGTGACTGGTTGGTTTTATAAGGATGTTATTCACTTAGTCTGGTGACTGGTTGGTTTTATTTTATTCACTTAGTCTGGTGACTGGTTGGTTTTATGTTATTCACTTAGTCTGGTGACTGGTTGGTTTTATGTTATTCACTTAGTCTGGTGACTGGTTGGTTTTATGTTATTCACTTAGTCTGGTGACTGGTTGGTTTTATAAGAACGTTATTCACTTAGTCTGATGACTGGTTGGTTTTATGTTATTCACTTAGTCTGGTGACTGGTTGGTTTTATAAGAACGTTATTGACTTAGTCTGGTGACTGGTTGGTTTCATGTTATTCACTTAGTCTGGTGACTGGTTGGTTTCATGTTATTCACTTATTCTAGTGACTGGTTGGTTTTATAAGGACGTTATTCACTTAGTCTGGTGACTGGTTGGTTTTATGTTATTCACTTAGTCTGGTGACTGGTTGGTTTTATAAGGACGTTATTCACTTATGCTGGTGACTGGTTGGTTTTATGTTATTCACTTAGTCTGATGACTGGTTGGTTTCATGTTATTCACTTAGTCTGGTGACTGGTTGGTTTCATGTTATTCACTTAGTCTGGTGACTTGTTGGTTTCATGTTATTCACTTAGTCTGGTGACTGGTTGGTTTCATGTTATTCACTTAGTCTGGTGACTGGTTGGTTTCATGTTATTCACTTAGTCTGGTGACTGGTTGGTTTCATGTTATTCACTTAGTCTGGTGACTGGTTGGTTTCATGTTATTCACTTAGTCTAGTGACTTGTTGGTTTCATGTTATTCACTTAGTCTGGTGACTGGTTGGTTTCATGTTATTCACTTAGTCTAGTGACTTGTTGGTTTCATGTTATTCACTTAGTCTGGTGACTGGTTGGTTTCATGTTATTCACTTAGTCTGGTGACTGGTTGGTTTTATAAATATGTTATTCACTTATGCTGGTGACTGGTTGGTTTTATAAATATGTTATTCACTTAGTCTGGTGACTGGTTGGTTTTATAAGGATGTTATTCACTTAGTCTGGTGACTGGTTGGTTTTATGTTATTCACTTAGTCTGGTGACTGGTTGGTTTTATGTTATTCACTTAGTCTGGTGACTGGTTGGTTTTATAAGGATATTATTCACTTAGTCTGGTGACTGGTTGGTTTTATGTTATTCACTTAGTCTGGTGACTGGTTGGTTTTATGTTATTCACTTAGTCTGGTGACTGGTTGGTTTCATGTTATTCACTTAGTCTGGTGACTGGTTGGTTTTATGTTATTCACTTAGTCTGGTGACTGGTTGGTTTTAAGTTATTGACTTAGTCTGGTGACTGGTTGGTTTTAAGTTATTCACTTAGTCTGGTGACTGGTTGGTTTCATGTTATTCACTTAGTCTGGTGACTTGTTGGTTTCATGTTATTCACTTAGTCTGGTGACTGGTTGGTTTTATAAGAACGTTATTCACTTAGTCTGATGACTGGTTGGTTTTATGTTATTCACTTAGTCTGGTGACTGGTTGGTTTTATAAGAACGTTATTGACTTAGTCTGGTGACTGGTTGGTTTCATGTTATTCACTTAGTCTGGTGACTGGTTGGTTTCATGTTATTCACTTATTCTAGTGACTGGTTGGTTTTATAAGGACGTTATTCACTTAGTCTGGTGACTGGTTGGTTTTATGTTATTCACTTAGTCTGGTGACTGGTTGGTTTTATAAGGACGTTATTCACTTATGCTGGTGACTGGTTGGTTTTATGTTATTCACTTAGTCTGATGACTGGTTGGTTTCATGTTATTCACTTAATCTGGTGACTGGTTGGTTTCATGTTATTCACTTAGTCTGGTGACTGGTTGGTTTCATGTTATTCACTTAGTCTGGTGACTGGTTGGTTTCATGTTATTCACTTAGTCTGGTGACTGGTTGGTTTTATGTTATTCACTTAGTCTGGTGACTGGTTGGTTTTATGTTATTCACTTAGTCTGGTGACTGGTTGGTTTTATGTTATTCACTTAGTCTGGTGACTGGTTGGTTTTATAAGAACGTTATTCACTTAGTCTGATGACTGGTTGGTTTTATGTTATTCACTTAGTCTGGTGACTGGTTGGTTTTATAAGAACGTTATTGACTTAGTCTGGTGACTGGTTGGTTTCATGTTATTCACTTAGTCTGGTGACTGGTTGGTTTCATGTTATTCACTTATTCTAGTGACTGGTTGGTTTTATAAGGACGTTATTCACTTAGTCTGGTGACTGGTTGGTTTTATGTTATTCACTTAGTCTGGTGACTGGTTGGTTTTATAAGGACGTTATTCACTTATGCTGGTGACTGGTTGGTTTTATGTTATTCACTTAGTCTGATGACTGGTTGGTTTCATGTTATTCACTTAGTCTGGTGACTGGTTGGTTTCATGTTATTCACTTAGTCTGGTGACTGGTTGGTTTCATGTTATTCACTTAGTCTGGTGACTGGTTGGTTTCATGTTATTCACTTAGTCTGGTGACTGGTTGGTTTCATGTTATTCACTTAGTCTGGTGACTGGTTGGTTTCATGTTATTCACTTAGTCTAGTGACTTGTTGGTTTCATGTTATTCACTTAGTCTGGTGACTGGTTGGTTTCATGTTATTCACTTAGTCTGGTGACTGGTTGGTTTTATAAATATGTTATTCACTTATGCTGGTGACTGGTTGGTTTTATAAATATGTTATTCACTTAGTCTGGTGACTGGTTGGTTTTATAAGGATGTTATTCACTTAGTCTGGTGACTGGTTGGTTTTATGTTATTCACTTAGTCTGGTGACTGGTTGGTTTTATGTTATTCACTTAGTCTGGTGACTGGTTGGTTTTATAAGGATATTATTCACTTAGTCTGGTGACTGGTTGGTTTTATGTTATTCACTTAGTCTGGTGACTGGTTGGTTTTATGTTATTCACTTAGTCTGGTGACTGGTTGGTTTCATGTTATTCACTTAGTCTGGTGACTGGTTGGTTTTATGTTATTCACTTAGTCTGGTGACTGGTTGGTTTTAAGTTATTCACTTAGTCTGGTGACTGGTTGGTTTTAAGTTATTCACTTAGTCTGGTGACTGGTTGGTTTCATGTTATTCACTTAGTCTGGTGACTGGTTGGTTTCATGTTATTCACTTAGTCTGGTGACTGGTTGGTTTTATAAATATGTTATTCACTTATGCTGGTGACTGGTTGGTTTTATAAGGATGTTATTCACTTAGTCTGGTGACTGGTTGGTTTTATGTTATTCACTTAGTCTGGTGACTGGTTGGTTTTATTTTATTCACTTAGTCTGGTGACTGGTTGGTTTTATGTTATTCACTTAGTCTGGTGACTGGATGGTTTTATGTTATTCACTTAGTCTGGTGACTGGTTGGTTTTATGTTATTCACTTAGTCTGGTGACTGGTTGGTTTTATAAGAACGTTATTCACTTATGCTGGTGACTGGTTGGTTTTATGTTATTCACTTAGTCTGATGACTGGTTGGTTTCATGTTATTCACTTAGTCTGGTGACTGGTTGGTTCCATGTTATTCACTTAGTCTGGTGACTGGTTGGTTTCATGTTATTCACTTAGTCTGGTGACTAGTTGGTTTCATGTTATTCACTTAGTCTGGTGACTGGTTGGTTTCATGTTATTCACTTAGTCTAGTGACTTGTTGGTTTCATGTTATTCACTTAGTCTGGTGACTGGTTGGTTTCATGTTATTCACTTAGTCTGGTGACTGGTTGGTTTTATAAATATGTTATTCACTTATGCTGGTGACTGGTTGGTTTTAGAAATATGTTATTCACTTAGTCTGGTGACTGGTTGGTTTTATGTTATTCACTTAGTCTGGTGACTGGTTGGTTTTATGTTATTCACTTAGTCTGGTGACTGGTTGGTTTTATGTTATTCACTTAGTCTGGTGACTGGTTGGTTTTATGTTATTCACTTAGTCTGGTGACTGGTTGGTTTCATGTTATTCACTTAGTCTGGTGACTGGTTGGTTTTATGTTATTCACAGTCTGGTGACTGGTTGGTTTTAAGTTATTCACTTAGTCTGGTGACTGGTTGGTTTTAAGTTATTCACTTAGTCTGGTGACTGGTTGGTTTTATAAGGATGTTATTCACTTAGTCTGGTGACTGGTTGGTTTCATGTTATTCACTTAGTCTGGTGACTGGTTGGTTTCATGTTATTCACTTAGTCTGGTGACTGGTTGGTTTCATGTTATTCACTTAGTCTGGTGACTTGTTGGTTTCATGTTATTCACTTAGTCTGGTGACTGGTTGGTTTCATGTTATTCACTTAGTCTAGTGACTTGTTGGTTTCATGTTATTCACTTAGTCTGGTGACTGGTTGGTTTCATGTTATTCACTTAGTCTGGTGACTGGTTGGTTTCATGTTATTCACTTAGTCTGGTGACTGGTTGGTTTCATGTTATTCACTTAGTCTGGTGACTGGTTGGTTTCATGTTATTCACTTAGTCTGGTGACTGGTTGGTTTCATGTTATTCACTTAGTCTGGTGACTGGTTGGTTTCATGTTATTCACTTAGTCTAGTGACTTGTTGGTTTCATGTTATTCACTTAGTCTGGTGACTGGTTGGTTTCATGTTATTCACTTAGTCTGGTGACTGGTTGGTTTTATAAATATGTTATTCACTTATGCTGGTGACTGGTTGGTTTTATAAATATGTTATTCACTTAGTCTGGTGACTGGTTGGTTTTATAAGGATGTTATTCACTTAGTCTGGTGACTGGTTGGTTTTATGTTATTCACTTAGTCTGGTGACTGGTTGGTTTTATGTTATTCACTTAGTCTGGTGACTGGTTGGTTTTATAAGGATATTATTCACTTAGTCTGGTGACTGGTTGGTTTTATGTTATTCACTTAGTCTGGTGACTGGTTGGTTTTAAGTTATTCACTTAGTCTGGTGACTGGTTGGTTTCATGTTATTCACTTAGTCTGGTGACTGGTTGGTTTCATGTTATTCACTTAGTCTGGTGACTGGTTGGTTTTATAAATATGTTATTCACTTATGCTGGTGACTGGTTGGTTTTATAAGGATGTTATTCACTTAGTCTGGTGACTGGTTGGTTTTATTTTATTCACTTAGTCTGGTGACTGGTTGGTTTTATGTTATTCACTTAGTCTGGTGACTGGTTGGTTTTATGTTATTCACTTAGTCTGGTGACTGGTTGGTTTTATGTTATTCACTTAGTCTGGTGACTGGTTGGTTTTATAAGAACGTTATTCACTTAGTCTGATGACTGGTTGGTTTTATGTTATTCACTTAGTCTGGTGACTGGTTGGTTTTATAAGAACGTTATTGACTTAGTCTGGTGACTGGTTGGTTTCATGTTATTCACTTAGTCTGGTGACTGGTTGGTTTCATGTTATTCACTTATTCTAGTGACTGGTTGGTTTTATAAGGACGTTATTCACTTAGTCTGGTGACTGGTTGGTTTTATGTTATTCACTTAGTCTGGTGACTGGTTGGTTTTATAAGGACGTTATTCACTTATGCTGGTGACTGGTTGGTTTTATGTTATTCACTTAGTCTGATGACTGGTTGGTTTCATGTTATTCACTTAGTCTGGTGACTGGTTGGTTTCATGTTATTCACTTAGTCTGGTGACTTGTTGGTTTCATGTTATTCACTTAGTCTGGTGACTGGTTGGTTTCATGTTATTCACTTAGTCTGGTGACTGGTTGGTTTCATGTTATTCACTTAGTCTGGTGACTGGTTGGTTTCATGTTATTCACTTAGTCTGGTGACTGGTTGGTTTCATGTTATTCACTTAGTCTAGTGACTTGTTGGTTTCATGTTATTCACTTAGTCTGGTGACTGGTTGGTTTCATGTTATTCACTTAGTCTAGTGACTTGTTGGTTTCATGTTATTCACTTAGTCTGGTGACTGGTTGGTTTCATGTTATTCACTTAGTCTGGTGACTGGTTGGTTTTATAAATATGTTATTCACTTATGCTGGTGACTGGTTGGTTTTATAAATATGTTATTCACTTAGTCTGGTGACTGGTTGGTTTTATAAGGATGTTATTCACTTAGTCTGGTGACTGGTTGGTTTTATGTTATTCACTTAGTCTGGTGACTGGTTGGTTTTATGTTATTCACTTAGTCTGGTGACTGGTTGGTTTTATAAGGATATTATTCACTTAGTCTGGTGACTGGTTGGTTTTATGTTATTCACTTAGTCTGGTGACTGGTTGGTTTTATGTTATTCACTTAGTCTGGTGACTGGTTGGTTTCATGTTATTCACTTAGTCTGGTGACTGGTTGGTTTTATGTTATTCACTTAGTCTGGTGACTGGTTGGTTTTAAGTTATTGACTTAGTCTGGTGACTGGTTGGTTTTAAGTTATTCACTTAGTCTGGTGACTGGTTGGTTTCATGTTATTCACTTAGTCTGGTGACTTGTTGGTTTCATGTTATTCACTTAGTCTGGTGACTGGTTGGTTTTATAAGAACGTTATTCACTTAGTCTGATGACTGGTTGGTTTTATGTTATTCACTTAGTCTGGTGACTGGTTGGTTTTATAAGAACGTTATTGACTTAGTCTGGTGACTGGTTGGTTTCATGTTATTCACTTAGTCTGGTGACTGGTTGGTTTCATGTTATTCACTTATTCTAGTGACTGGTTGGTTTTATAAGGACGTTATTCACTTAGTCTGGTGACTGGTTGGTTTTATGTTATTCACTTAGTCTGGTGACTGGTTGGTTTTATAAGGACGTTATTCACTTATGCTGGTGACTGGTTGGTTTTATGTTATTCACTTAGTCTGATGACTGGTTGGTTTCATGTTATTCACTTAATCTGGTGACTGGTTGGTTTCATGTTATTCACTTAGTCTGGTGACTGGTTGGTTTCATGTTATTCACTTAGTCTGGTGACTGGTTGGTTTCATGTTATTCACTTAGTCTGGTGACTGGTTGGTTTCATGTTATTCACTTAGTCTGGTGACTGGTTGGTTTTATGTTATTCACTTAGTCTGGTGACTGGTTGGTTTTATGTTATTCACTTAGTCTGGTGACTGGTTGGTTTTATGTTATTCACTTAGTCTGGTGACTGGTTGGTTTTATAAGAACGTTATTCACTTAGTCTGATGACTGGTTGGTTTTATGTTATTCACTTAGTCTGGTGACTGGTTGGTTTTATAAGAACGTTATTGACTTAGTCTGGTGACTGGTTGGTTTCATGTTATTCACTTAGTCTAGTGACTTGTTGGTTTCATGTTATTCACTTAGTCTGGTGACTGGTTGGTTTCATGTTATTCACTTAGTCTGGTGACTGGTTGGTTTTATAAATATGTTATTCACTTATGCTGGTGACTGGTTGGTTTTATAAATATGTTATTCACTTAGTCTGGTGACTGGTTGGTTTTATAAGGATGTTATTCACTTAGTCTGGTGACTGGTTGGTTTTATGTTATTCACTTAGTCTGGTGACTGGTTGGTTTTATGTTATTCACTTAGTCTGGTGACTGGTTGGTTTTATAAGGATATTATTCACTTAGTCTGGTGACTGGTTGGTTTTATGTTATTCACTTAGTCTGGTGACTGGTTGGTTTTATGTTATTCACTTAGTCTGGTGACTGGTTGGTTTCATGTTATTCACTTAGTCTGGTGACTGGTTGGTTTTATGTTATTCACTTAGTCTGGTGACTGGTTGGTTTTAAGTTATTCACTTAGTCTGGTGACTGGTTGGTTTTAAGTTATTCACTTAGTCTGGTGACTGGTTGGTTTCATGTTATTCACTTAGTCTGGTGACTGGTTGGTTTCATGTTATTCACTTAGTCTGGTGACTGGTTGGTTTTATAAATATGTTATTCACTTATGCTGGTGACTGGTTGGTTTTATAAGGATGTTATTCACTTAGTCTGGTGACTGGTTGGTTTTATGTTATTCACTTAGTCTGGTGACTGGTTGGTTTTATTTTATTCACTTAGTCTGGTGACTGGTTGGTTTTATGTTATTCACTTAGTCTGGTGACTGGATGGTTTTATGTTATTCACTTAGTCTGGTGACTGGTTGGTTTTATGTTATTCACTTAGTCTGGTGACTGGTTGGTTTTATAAGAACGTTATTCACTTATGCTGGTGACTGGTTGGTTTTATGTTATTCACTTAGTCTGATGACTGGTTGGTTTCATGTTATTCACTTAGTCTGGTGACTGGTTGGTTCCATGTTATTCACTTAGTCTGGTGACTGGTTGGTTTCATGTTATTCACTTAGTCTGGTGACTAGTTGGTTTCATGTTATTCACTTAGTCTGGTGACTGGTTGGTTTCATGTTATTCACTTAGTCTAGTGACTTGTTGGTTTCATGTTATTCACTTAGTCTGGTGACTGGTTGGTTTCATGTTATTCACTTAGTCTGGTGACTGGTTGGTTTTATAAATATGTTATTCACTTATGCTGGTGACTGGTTGGTTTTAGAAATATGTTATTCACTTAGTCTGGTGACTGGTTGGTTTTATGTTATTCACTTAGTCTGGTGACTGGTTGGTTTTATGTTATTCACTTAGTCTGGTGACTGGTTGGTTTTATGTTATTCACTTAGTCTGGTGACTGGTTGGTTTTATGTTATTCACTTAGTCTGGTGACTGGTTGGTTTCATGTTATTCACTTAGTCTGGTGACTGGTTGGTTTTATGTTATTCACAGTCTGGTGACTGGTTGGTTTTAAGTTATTCACTTAGTCTGGTGACTGGTTGGTTTTAAGTTATTCACTTAGTCTGGTGACTGGTTGGTTTTATAAGGATGTTATTCACTTAGTCTGGTGACTGGTTGGTTTCATGTTATTCACTTAGTCTGGTGACTGGTTGGTTTCATGTTATTCACTTAGTCTGGTGACTGGTTGGTTTCATGTTATTCACTTAGTCTGGTGACTTGTTGGTTTCATGTTATTCACTTAGTCTGGTGACTGGTTGGTTTCATGTTATTCACTTAGTCTAGTGACTTGTTGGTTTCATGTTATTCACTTAGTCTGGTGACTGGTTGGTTTCATGTTATTCACTTAGTCTGGTGACTGGTTGGTTTCATGTTATTCACTTAGTCTGGTGACTGGTTGGTTTCATGTTATTCACTTAGTCTGGTGACTGGTTGGTTTCATGTTATTCACTTAGTCTGGTGACTGGTTGGTTTCATGTTATTCACTTAGTCTGGTGACTGGTTGGTTTCATGTTATTCACTTAGTCTAGTGACTTGTTGGTTTCATGTTATTCACTTAGTCTGGTGACTGGTTGGTTTCATGTTATTCACTTAGTCTGGTGACTGGTTGGTTTTATAAATATGTTATTCACTTATGCTGGTGACTGGTTGGTTTTATAAATATGTTATTCACTTAGTCTGGTGACTGGTTGGTTTTATAAGGATGTTATTCACTTAGTCTGGTGACTGGTTGGTTTTATGTTATTCACTTAGTCTGGTGACTGGTTGGTTTTATGTTATTCACTTAGTCTGGTGACTGGTTGGTTTTATAAGGATATTATTCACTTAGTCTGGTGACTGGTTGGTTTTATGTTATTCACTTAGTCTGGTGACTGGTTGGTTTTAAGTTATTCACTTAGTCTGGTGACTGGTTGGTTTCATGTTATTCACTTAGTCTGGTGACTGGTTGGTTTCATGTTATTCACTTAGTCTGGTGACTGGTTGGTTTTATAAATATGTTATTCACTTATGCTGGTGACTGGTTGGTTTTATAAGGATGTTATTCAGTTAGTCTGGTGACTGGTTGGTTTTATTTTATTCACTTAGTCTGGTGACTGGTTGGTTTTATGTTATTCACTTAGTCTGGTGACTGGTTGGTTTTATGTTATTCACTTAGTCTGGTGACTGGTTGGTTTTATGTTATTCACTTAGTCTGGTGACTGGTTGGTTTTATAAGAACGTTATTCACTTAGTCTGATGACTGGTTGGTTTCATGTTATTCACTTAGTCTGGTGACTGGTTGGTTTCATGTTATTCACTTAGTCTGGTGACTGGTTGGTTTTATAAATATGTTATTCACTTATGCTGGTGACTGGTTGGTTTTATAAGGATGTTATTCAGTTAGTCTGGTGACTGGTTGGTTTTATTTTATTCACTTAGTCTGGTGACTGGTTGGTTTTATGTTATTCACTTAGTCTGGTGACTGGTTGGTTTCATGTTATTCACTTAGTCTGGTGACTGGTTGGTTTTATAAATATGTTATTCACTTATGCTGGTGACTGGTTGGTTTTATAAGGATGTTATTCAGTTAGTCTGGTGACTGGTTGGTTTTATAAATATGTTATTCACTTATGCTGGTGACTGGTTGGTTTTATAAGGATGTTATTCAGTTAGTCTGGTGACTGGTTGGTTTTATTTTATTCACTTAGTCTGGTGACTGGTTGGTTTTATGTTATTCACTTAGTCTGGTGACTGGTTGGTTTTATGTTATTCACTTAGTCTGGTGACTGGTTGGTTTTATGTTATTCACTTAGTCTGGTGACTGGTTGGTTTTATAAGAACGTTATTCACTTAGTCTGATGACTGGTTGGTTTTATGTTATTCACTTAGTCTGGTGACTGGTTGGTTTTATAAGAACGTTATTGACTTAGTCTGGTGACTGGTTGGTTTCATGTTATTCACTTAGTCTGGTGACTGGTTGGTTTCATGTTATTCACTTATTCTAGTGACTGGTTGGTTTTATAAGGACGTTATTCACTTAGTCTGGTGACTGGTTGGTTTTATGTTATTCACTTAGTCTGGTGACTGGTTGGTTTTATAAGGACGTTATTCACTTAGTCTGGTGACTGGTTGGTTTCATGTTATTCACTTAGTCTGGTGACTGGTTGGTTTCATGTTATTCACTTATTCTAGTGACTGGTTGGTTTTATAAGGACGTTATTCACTTAGTCTGGTGACTGGTTGGTTTTATGTTATTCACTTAGTCTGATGACTGGTTGGTTTCATGTTATTCACTTAGTCTGGTGACTGGTTGGTTTCATGTTATTCACTTAGTCTGGTGACTTGTTGGTTTCATGTTATTCACTTAGTCTGGTGACTGGTTGGTTTCATGTTATTCACTTAGTCTGGTGACTGGTTGGTTTCATGTTATTCACTTAGTCTGGTGACTGGTTGGTTTCATGTTATTCACTTAGTCTGGTGACTGGTTGGTTTCATGTTATTCACTTAGTCTAGTGACTTGTTGGTTTCATGTTATTCACTTAGTCTGGTGACTGGTTGGTTTCATGTTATTCACTTAGTCTAGTGACTTGTTGGTTTCATGTTATTCACTTAGTCTGGTGACTGGTTGGTTTCATGTTATTCACTTAGTCTGGTGACTGGTTGGTTTTATAAATATGTTATTCACTTATGCTGGTGACTGGTTGGTTTTATAAATATGTTATTCACTTAGTCTGGTGACTGGTTGGTTTTATAAGGATGTTATTCACTTAGTCTGGTGACTGGTTGGTTTTATGTTATTCACTTAGTCTGGTGACTGGTTGGTTTTATGTTATTCACTTAGTCTGGTGACTGGTTGGTTTTATAAGGATATTATTCACTTAGTCTGGTGACTGGTTGGTTTTATGTTATTCACTTAGTCTGGTGACTGGTTGGTTTTATGTTATTCACTTAGTCTGGTGACTGGTTGGTTTCATGTTATTCACTTAGTCTGGTGACTGGTTGGTTTTATGTTATTCACTTAGTCTGGTGACTGGTTGGTTTTAAGTTATTGACTTAGTCTGGTGACTGGTTGGTTTTAAGTTATTCACTTAGTCTGGTGACTGGTTGGTTTCATGTTATTCACTTAGTCTGGTGACTTGTTGGTTTCATGTTATTCACTTAGTCTGGTGACTGGTTGGTTTTATAAGAACGTTATTCACTTAGTCTGATGACTGGTTGGTTTTATGTTATTCACTTAGTCTGGTGACTGGTTGGTTTCATGTTATTCACTTAGTCTGGTGACTGGTTGGTTTTATAAATATGTTATTCACTTATGCTGGTGACTGGTTGGTTTTATAAGGATGTTATTCACTTAGTCTGGTGACTGGTTGGTTTTATGTTATTCACTTAGTCTGGTGACTGGTTGGTTTTATTTTATTCACTTAGTCTGGTGACTGGTTGGTTTTATGTTATTCACTTAGTCTGGTGACTGGATGGTTTTATGTTATTCACTTAGTCTGGTGACTGGTTGGTTTTATGTTATTCACTTAGTCTGGTGACTGGTTGGTTTTATAAGAACGTTATTCACTTAGTCTGATGACTGGTTGGTTTTATGTTATTCACTTAGTCTGGTGACTGGTTGGTTTTATAAGAACGTTATTGACTTAGTCTGGTGACTGGTTGGTTTCATGTTATTCACTTAGTCTGGTGACTGGTTGGTTTCATGTTATTCACTTATTCTAGTGACTGGTTGGTTTTATAAGGACGTTATTCACTTAGTCTGGTGACTGGTTGGTTTTATGTTATTCACTTAGTCTGGTGACTGGTTGGTTTTATAAGGACGTTATTCACTTATGCTGGTGACTGGTTGGTTTTATGTTATTCACTTAGTCTGATGACTGGTTGGTTTCATGTTATTCACTTAGTCTGGTGACTGGTTGGTTTCATGTTATTCACTTAGTCTGGTGACTGGTTGGTTTCATGTTATTCACTTAGTCTGGTGACTGGTTGGTTTCATGTTATTCACTTAGTCTGGTGACTGGTTGGTTTCATGTTATTCACTTAGTCTGGTGACTAGTTGGTTTCATGTTATTCACTTAGTCTGGTGACTGGTTGGTTTCATGTTATTCACTTAGTCTAGTGACTTGTTGGTTTCATGTTATTCACTTAGTCTGGTGACTGGTTGGTTTCATGTTATTCACTTAGTCTGGTGACTGGTTGGTTTTATAAATATGTTATTCACTTATGCTGGTGACTGGTTGGTTTTAGAAATATGTTATTCACTTAGTCTGGTGACTGGTTGGTTTTATAAGGATGTTATTCACTTAGTCTGGTGACTGGTTGGTTTTATGTTATTCACTTAGTCTGGTGACTGGTTGGTTTTATGTTATTCACTTAGTCTGGTGACTGGTTGGTTTCATGTTATTCACTTAGTCTGGTGACTGGTTGGTTTTATGTTATTCACAGTCTGGTGACTGGTTGGTTTTAAGTTATTCACTTAGTCTGGTGACTGGTTGGTTTTAAGTTATTCACTTAGTCTGGTGACTGGTTGGTTTTATAAGGATGTTATTCACTTAGTCTGGTGACTGGTTGGTTTCATGTTATTCACTTAGTCTGGTGACTGGTTGGTTTCATGTTATTCACTTAGTCTGGTGACTGGTTGGTTTCATGTTATTCACTTAGTCTGGTGACTTGTTGGTTTCATGTTATTCACTTAGTCTGGTGACTGGTTGGTTTCATGTTATTCACTTAGTCTAGTGACTTGTTGGTTTCATGTTATTCACTTAGTCTGGTGACTGGTTGGTTTCATGTTATTCACTTAGTCTGGTGACTGGTTGGTTTCATGTTATTCACTTAGTCTGGTGACTGGTTGGTTTCATGTTATTCACTTAGTCTGGTGACTGGTTGGTTTCATGTTATTCACTTAGTCTGGTGACTGGTTGGTTTCATGTTATTCACTTATTCTGGTGACTGGTTGGTTTCATGTTATTCACTTAGTCTAGTGACTTGTTGGTTTCATGTTATTCACTTAGTCTGGTGACTGGTTGGTTTCATGTTATTCACTTAGTCTGGTGACTGGTTGGTTTTATAAATATGTTATTCACTTATGCTGGTGACTGGTTGTTTTTATAAATATGTTATTCACTTAGTCTGGTGACTGGTTGGTTTTATAAGGATGTTATTCACTTAGTCTGGTGACTGGTTGGTTTTATGTTATTCACTTAGTCTGGTGACTGGTTGGTTTCATGTTATTCACTTAGTCTAGTGACTTGTTGGTTTCATGTTATTCACTTAGTCTGGTGACTGGTTGGTTTCATGTTATTCACTTAGTCTGGTGACTGGTTGGTTTTATAAATATGTTATTCACTTATGCTGGTGACTGGTTGGTTTTAGAAATATGTTATTCACTTAGTCTGGTGACTGGTTGGTTTTATAAGGATGTTATTCACTTAGTCTGGTGACTGGTTGGTTTTATGTTATTCACTTAGTCTGGTGACTGGTTGGTTTTATGTTATTCACTTAGTCTGGTGACTGGTTGGTTTTATGTTATTCACTTAGTCTGGTGACTGGTTGGTTTTATGTTATTCACTTAGTCTGGTGAATGGTTGGTTTCATGTTATTCACTTAGTCTGGTGACTGGTTGGTTTTATGTTATTCACAGTCTGGTGACTGGTTGGTTTTAAGTTATTCACTTAGTCTGGTGACTGGTTGGTTTTAAGTTATTCACTTAGTCTGGTGACTGGTTGGTTTTATAAGGATGTTATTCACTTAGTCTGGTGACTGGTTGGTTTCATGTTATTCACTTAGTCTGGTGACTGGTTGGTTTCATGTTATTCACTTAGTCTGGTGACTGGTTGGTTTCATGTTATTCACTTAGTCTGGTGACTTGTTGGTTTCATGTTATTCACTTAGTCTGGTGACTGGTTGGTTTCATGTTATTCACTTAGTCTAGTGACTTGTTGGTTTCATGTTATTCACTTAGTCTGGTGACTGGTTGGTTTCATGTTATTCACTTAGTCTGGTGACTGGTTGGTTTCATGTTATTCACTTAGTCTGGTGACTGGTTGGTTTCATGTTATTCACTTAGTCTGGTGACTGGTTGGTTTCATGTTATTCACTTAGTCTGGTGACTGGTTGGTTTCATGTTATTCACTTAGTCTGGTGACTGGTTGGTTTTATAAATATGTTATTCACTTATACTGGTGACTGGTTGGTTTTATAAATATGTTATTCACATAGTCTGGTGACTGGTTGGTTTTATAAGGATGTTATTCACTTAGTCTGGTGACTGGTTGGTTTTATGTTATTCACTTAGTCTGGTGACTGGTTGGTTTTATGTTATTCACTTAGTCTGGTGACTGGTTGGTTTTATGTTATTCACTTAGTCTGGTGACTGGTTGGTTTTATGTTATTCACTTAGTCTGGTGACTGGTTGGTTTTATGTTATTCACTTAGTCTGGTGACTGGTTGGTTTCATGTTATTCACTTAGTCTGGTGACTGGTTGGTTTTATGTTATTCACTTAGTCTGGTGACTGGTTGGTTTTAAGTTATTCACTTAGTCTGGTGACTGGTTGGTTTTAAGTTATTCACTAAGTCTGGTGACTGGTTGGTTTTATAAGGATGTTATTCACTTAGTCTGGTGACTGGTTGGTTTCATGTTATTCACTTAGTCTGGTGACTGGTTGGTTTCATGTTATTCACTTAGTCTGGTGACTGGTTGGTTTCATGTTATTCACTTAGTCTAGTGACTGGTTGGTTTCATGTTATTCACTTAGTCTGGTGACTGGTTGGTTTCATGTTATTCACTTAGTCTGGTGACTGGTTGGTTTTATAAATATGCTATTCACTTATGCTGGTGACTGGTTGGTTTTATAAGGATGTTATTCACTTAGTCTGGTGACTGGTTGGTTTTATGTTATTCACTTAGTCTGGTGACTGGTTGGTTTTATTTTATTCACTTAGTCTGGTGACTGGTTGGTTTTTTGTTATTCACTTAGTCTGGTGACTGGTTGGTTTTATGTTATTCACTTAGTCTGGTGACTGGTTGGTTTTATAAGAACGTTATTCACTTAGTCTGGTGACTGGCTGGTTTCATGTTATTCACTTAGTCTGGTGACTGGTTGGTTTCATGTTATTCACTTAGTCTGGTGACTAGTTGGTTTCATGTTATTCACTTAGTCTGGTGACTGGTTGGTTTCATGTTATTCACTTAGTCTAGTGACTTGTTGGTTTCATGTTATTCACTTAGTCTGGTGACTGGTTGGTTTCATGTTATTCACTTAGTCTGGTGACTGGTTGGTTTTATAAATATGTTATTCACTTATGCTGGTGACTGGTTGGTTTTAGAAATATGTTATTCACTTAGTCTGGTGACTGGTTGGTTTTATAAGGATGTTATTCACTTAGTCTGGTGACTGGTTGGTTTTATGTTATTCACTTAGTCTGGTGACTGGTTGGTTTTATGTTATTCACTTAGTCTGGTGACTGGTTGGTTTTATGTTATTCACTTAGTCTGGTGACTGGTTGGTTTTATGTTATTCACTTAGTCTGGTGACTGGTTGGTTTCATGTTATTCACTTAGTCTGGTGACTGGTTTGTTTTATGTTATTCACAGTCTGGTGACTGGTTGGTTTTAAGTTATTCACTTAGTCTGGTGACTGGTTGGTTTTAAGTTATTCACTTAGTCTGGTGACTGGTTGGTTTTATAAGGATGTTATTCACTTAGTCTGGTGACTGGTTGGTTTCATGTTATTCACTTAGTCTGGTGACTGGTTGGTTTCATGTTATTCACTTAGTCTGGTGACTGGTTGGTTTCATGTTATTCACTTAGTCTGGTGACTTGTTGGTTTCATGTTATTCACTTAGTCTGGTGACTGGTTGGTTTCATGTTATTCACTTAGTCTAGTGACTTGTTGGTTTCATGTTATTCACTTAGTCTGGTGACTGGTTGGTTTCATGTTATTCACTTAGTCTGGTGACTGGTTGGTTTCATGTTATTCACTTAGTCTGGTGACTGGTTGGTTTCATGTTATTCACTTAGTCTGGTGACTGGTTGGTTTCATGTTATTCACTTAGTCTGGTGACTGGTTGGTTTCATGTTATTCACTTAGTCTGGTGACTGGTTGGTTTCATGTTATTCACTTAGTCTAGTGACTTGTTGGTTTCATGTTATTGACTTAGTCTGGTGACTGGTTGGTTTCATGTTATTCACTTAGTCTGGTGACTGGTTGGTTTTATAAATATGTTATTCACTTATGCTGGTGACTGGTTGGTTTTATAAATATGTTATTCACTTAGTCTGGTGACTGGTTGGTTTTATAAGGATGTTATTCACTTAGTCTGGTGACTGGTTGGTTTTATGTTATTCACTTAGTCTGGTGACTGGTTGGTTTTATGTTATTCACTTAGTCTGGTGACTGGTTGGTTTTATGTTATTCACTTAGTCTGGTGACTGGTTGGTTTTATGTTATTCACTTAGTCTGGTGACTGGTTGGTTTTATGTTATTCACTTAGTCTGGTGACTGGTTGGTTTCATGTTATTCACTTAGTCTGGTGACTGGTTGGTTTTATGTTATTCACAGTCTGGTGACTGGTTGGTTTTAAGTTATTCACTTAGTCTGGTGACTGGTTGGTTTTAAGTTATTCACTTAGTCTGGTGACTGGTTGGTTTTATAAGGATGTTATTCACTTAGTCTGGTGACTGGTTGGTTTCATGTTATTCACTTAGTCTGGTGACTGGTTGGTTTCATGTTATTCACTTAGTCTGGTGACTGGTTGGTTTCATGTTATTCACTTAGTCTGGTGACTTGTTGGTTTCATGTTATTCACTTAGTCTGGTGACTGGTTGGTTTCATGTTATTCACTTAGTCTAGTGACTTGTTGGTTTCATGTTATTCACTTAGTCTGGTGACTGGTTGGTTTCATGTTATTCACTTAGTCTGGTGACTGGTTGGTTTCATGTTATTCACTTAGTCTGGTGACTGGTTGGTTTCATGTTATTCACTTAGTCTGGTGACTGGTTGGTTTCATGTTATTCACTTAGTCTGGTGACTGGTTGGTTTCATGTTATTCACTTAGTCTGGTGACTGGTTGGTTTCATGTTATTCACTTAGTCTAGTGACTTGTTGGTTTCATGTTATTCACTTAGTCTGGTGACTGGTTGGTTTCATGTTATTCACTTAGTCTGGTGACTGGTTGGTTTTATAAATATGTTATTCACTTATGCTGGTGACTGGTTGGTTTTATAAATATGTTATTCACTTAGTCTGGTGACTGGTTGGTTTTATAAGGATGTTATTCACTTAGTCTGGTGTCTGGTTGGTTTTATGTTATTCACTTAGTCTGGTGACTGGTTGGTTTTATGTTATTCACTTAGTCTGGTGACTGGTTGGTTTTATGTTATTCACTTAGTCTGGTGACTGGTTGGTTTTATGTTATTCACTTAGTCTGGTGACTGGTTGGTTTTATGTTATTCACTTAGTCTGGTGACTGGTTGGTTTCATGTTATTCACTTAGTCTAGTGACTTGTTGGTTTCATGTTATTCACTTAGTCTGGTGACTGGTTGGTTTCATGTTATTCACTTAGTCTGGTGACTGGTTGGTTTTATAAATATGTTATTCACTTATGCTGGTGACTGGTTGGTTTTATAAATATGTTATTCACTTAGTCTGGTGACTGGTTGGTTTTATAAGGATGTTATTCACTTAGTCTGGTGACTGGTTGGTTTTATGTTATTCACTTAGTCTGGTGACTGGTTGGTTTTATGTTATTCACTTAGTCTGGTGACTGGTTGGTTTTATAAGGATATTATTCACTTAGTCTGGTGACTGGTTGGTTTTATGTTATTCACTTAGTCTGGTGACTGGTTGGTTTTATGTTATTCACTTAGTCTGGTGACTGGTTGGTTTCATGTTATTCACTTAGTCTGGTGACTGGTTGGTTTTATGTTATTCACTTAGTCTGGTGACTGGTTGGTTTTAAGTTATTCACTTAGTCTGGTGACTGGTTGGTTTTAAGTTATTCACTTAGTCTGGTGACTGGTTGGTTTCATGTTATTCACTTAGTCTGGTGACTGGTTGGTTTCATGTTATTCACTTAGTCTGGTGACTGGTTGGTTTTATAAATATGTTATTCACTTATGCTGGTGACTGGTTGGTTTTATAAGGATGTTATTCACTTAGTCTGGTGACTGGTTGGTTTTATGTTATTCACTTAGTCTGGTGACTGGTTGGTTTTATTTTATTCACTTAGTCTGGTGACTGGTTGGTTTTATGTTATTCACTTAGTCTGGTGACTGGATGGTTTTATGTTATTCACTTAGTCTGGTGACTGGTTGGTTTTATGTTATTCACTTAGTCTGGTGACTGGTTGGTTTTATAAGAACGTTATTCACTTATGCTGGTGACTGGTTGGTTTTATGTTATTCACTTAGTCTGATGACTGGTTGGTTTCATGTTATTCACTTAGTCTGGTGACTGGTTGGTTCCATGTTATTCACTTAGTCTGGTGACTGGTTGGTTTCATGTTATTCACTTAGTCTGGTGACTAGTTGGTTTCATGTTATTCACTTAGTCTGGTGACTGGTTGGTTTCATGTTATTCACTTAGTCTAGTGACTTGTTGGTTTCATGTTATTCACTTAGTCTGGTGACTGGTTGGTTTCATGTTATTCACTTAGTCTGGTGACTGGTTGGTTTTATAAATATGTTATTCACTTATGCTGGTGACTGGTTGGTTTTAGAAATATGTTATTCACTTAGTCTGGTGACTGGTTGGTTTTATGTTATTCACTTAGTCTGGTGACTGGTTGGTTTTATGTTATTCACTTAGTCTGGTGACTGGTTGGTTTTATGTTATTCACTTAGTCTGGTGACTGGTTGGTTTCATGTTATTCACTTAGTCTGGTGACTGGTTGGTTTTATGTTATTCACAGTCTGGTGACTGGTTGGTTTTAAGTTATTCACTTAGTCTGGTGACTGGTTGGTTTTAAGTTATTCACTTAGTCTGGTGACTGGTTGGTTTTATAAGGATGTTATTCACTTAGTCTGGTGACTGGTTGGTTTCATGTTATTCACTTAGTCTGGTGACTGGTTGGTTTCATGTTATTCACTTAGTCTGGTGACTGGTTGGTTTCATGTTATTCACTTAGTCTGGTGACTTGTTGGTTTCATGTTATTCACTTAGTCTGGTGACTGGTTGGTTTCATGTTATTCACTTAGTCTAGTGACTTGTTGGTTTCATGTTATTCACTTAGTCTGGTGACTGGTTGGTTTCATGTTATTCACTTAGTCTGGTGACTGGTTGGTTTCATGTTATTCACTTAGTCTGGTGACTGGTTGGTTTCATGTTATTCACTTAGTCTGGTGACTGGTTGGTTTCATGTTATTCACTTAGTCTGGTGACTGGTTGGTTTCATGTTATTCACTTAGTCTGGTGACTGGTTGGTTTCATGTTATTCACTTAGTCTAGTGACTTGTTGGTTTCATGTTATTCACTTAGTCTGGTGACTGGTTGGTTTCATGTTATTCACTTAGTCTGGTGACTGGTTGGTTTTATAAATATGTTATTCACTTATGCTGGTGACTGGTTGGTTTTATAAATATGTTATTCACTTAGTCTGGTGACTGGTTGGTTTTATAAGGATGTTATTCACTTAGTCTGGTGACTGGTTGGTTTTATGTTATTCACTTAGTCTGGTGACTGGTTGGTTTTATGTTATTCACTTAGTCTGGTGACTGGTTGGTTTTATAAGGATATTATTCACTTAGTCTGGTGACTGGTTGGTTTTATGTTATTCACTTAGTCTGGTGACTGGTTGGTTTTAAGTTATTCACTTAGTCTGGTGACTGGTTGGTTTCATGTTATTCACTTAGTCTGGTGACTGGTTGGTTTCATGTTATTCACTTAGTCTGGTGACTGGTTGGTTTTATAAATATGTTATTCACTTATGCTGGTGACTGGTTGGTTTTATAAGGATGTTATTCACTTAGTCTGGTGACTGGTTGGTTTTATTTTATTCACTTAGTCTGGTGACTGGTTGGTTTTATGTTATTCACTTAGTCTGGTGACTGGTTGGTTTTATGTTATTCACTTAGTCTGGTGACTGGTTGGTTTTATGTTATTCACTTAGTCTGGTGACTGGTTGGTTTTATAAGAACGTTATTCACTTAGTCTGATGACTGGTTGGTTTTATGTTATTCACTTAGTCTGGTGACTGGTTGGTTTTATAAGAACGTTATTGACTTAGTCTGGTGACTGGTTGGTTTCATGTTATTCACTTAGTCTGGTGACTGGTTGGTTTCATGTTATTCACTTATTCTAGTGACTGGTTGGTTTTATAAGGACGTTATTCACTTAGTCTGGTGACTGGTTGGTTTTATGTTATTCACTTAGTCTGGTGACTGGTTGGTTTTATAAGGACGTTATTCACTTATGCTGGTGACTGGTTGGTTTTATGTTATTCACTTAGTCTGATGACTGGTTGGTTTCATGTTATTCACTTAGTCTGGTGACTGGTTGGTTTCATGTTATTCACTTAGTCTGGTGACTTGTTGGTTTCATGTTATTCACTTAGTCTGGTGACTGGTTGGTTTCATGTTATTCACTTAGTCTGGTGACTGGTTGGTTTCATGTTATTCACTTAGTCTGGTGACTGGTTGGTTTCATGTTATTCACTTAGTCTGGTGACTGGTTGGTTTCATGTTATTCACTTAGTCTAGTGACTTGTTGGTTTCATGTTATTCACTTAGTCTGGTGACTGGTTGGTTTCATGTTATTCACTTAGTCTAGTGACTTGTTGGTTTCATGTTATTCACTTAGTCTGGTGACTGGTTGGTTTCATGTTATTCACTTAGTCTGGTGACTGGTTGGTTTTATAAATATGTTATTCACTTATGCTGGTGACTGGTTGGTTTTATAAATATGTTATTCACTTAGTCTGGTGACTGGTTGGTTTTATAAGGATGTTATTCACTTAGTCTGGTGACTGGTTGGTTTTATGTTATTCACTTAGTCTGGTGACTGGTTGGTTTTATGTTATTCACTTAGTCTGGTGACTGGTTGGTTTTATAAGGATATTATTCACTTAGTCTGGTGACTGGTTGGTTTTATGTTATTCACTTAGTCTGGTGACTGGTTGGTTTTATGTTATTCACTTAGTCTGGTGACTGGTTGGTTTCATGTTATTCACTTAGTCTGGTGACTGGTTGGTTTTATGTTATTCACTTAGTCTGGTGACTGGTTGGTTTTAAGTTATTGACTTAGTCTGGTGACTGGTTGGTTTTAAGTTATTCACTTAGTCTGGTGACTGGTTGGTTTCATGTTATTCACTTAGTCTGGTGACTTGTTGGTTTCATGTTATTCACTTAGTCTGGTGACTGGTTGGTTTTATAAGAACGTTATTCACTTAGTCTGATGACTGGTTGGTTTTATGTTATTCACTTAGTCTGGTGACTGGTTGGTTTTATAAGAACGTTATTGACTTAGTCTGGTGACTGGTTGGTTTCATGTTATTCACTTAGTCTGGTGACTGGTTGGTTTCATGTTATTCACTTATTCTAGTGACTGGTTGGTTTTATAAGGACGTTATTCACTTAGTCTGGTGACTGGTTGGTTTTATGTTATTCACTTAGTCTGGTGACTGGTTGGTTTTATAAGGACGTTATTCACTTATGCTGGTGACTGGTTGGTTTTATGTTATTCACTTAGTCTGATGACTGGTTGGTTTCATGTTATTCACTTAATCTGGTGACTGGTTGGTTTCATGTTATTCACTTAGTCTGGTGACTGGTTGGTTTCATGTTATTCACTTAGTCTGGTGACTGGTTGGTTTCATGTTATTCACTTAGTCTGGTGACTGGTTGGTTTCATGTTATTCACTTAGTCTGGTGACTGGTTGGTTTTATGTTATTCACTTAGTCTGGTGACTGGTTGGTTTTATGTTATTCACTTAGTCTGGTGACTGGTTGGTTTTATAAGGATATTATTCACTTAGTCTGGTGACTGGTTGGTTTTATGTTATTCACTTAGTCTGGTGACTGGTTGGTTTTATGTTATTCACTTAGTCTGGTGACTGGTTGGTTTCATGTTATTCACTTAGTCTGGTGACTGGTTGGTTTTATGTTATTCACTTAGTCTGGTGACTGGTTGGTTTTAAGTTATTGACTTAGTCTGGTGACTGGTTGGTTTTAAGTTATTCACTTAGTCTGGTGACTGGTTGGTTTCATGTTATTCACTTAGTCTGGTGACTTGTTGGTTTCATGTTATTCACTTAGTCTGGTGACTGGTTGGTTTTATAAGAACGTTATTCACTTAGTCTGATGACTGGTTGGTTTTATGTTATTCACTTAGTCTGGTGACTGGTTGGTTTTATAAGAACGTTATTGACTTAGTCTGGTGACTGGTTGGTTTCATGTTATTCACTTAGTCTGGTGACTGGTTGGTTTCATGTTATTCACTTATTCTAGTGACTGGTTGGTTTTATAAGGACGTTATTCACTTAGTCTGGTGACTGGTTGGTTTTATGTTATTCACTTAGTCTGGTGACTGGTTGGTTTTATAAGGACGTTATTCACTTATGCTGGTGACTGGTTGGTTTTATGTTATTCACTTAGTCTGATGACTGGTTGGTTTCATGTTATTCACTTAATCTGGTGACTGGTTGGTTTCATGTTATTCACTTAGTCTGGTGACTGGTTGGTTTCATGTTATTCACTTAGTCTGGTGACTGGTTGGTTTCATGTTATTCACTTAGTCTGGTGACTGGTTGGTTTCATGTTATTCACTTAGTCTGGTGACTGGTTGGTTTTATGTTATTCACTTAGTCTGGTGACTGGTTGGTTTTATGTTATTCACTTAGTCTGGTGACTGGTTGGTTTTATGTTATTCACTTAGTCTGGTGACTGGTTGGTTTTATAAGAACGTTATTCACTTAGTCTGATGACTGGTTGGTTTTATGTTATTCACTTAGTCTGGTGACTGGTTGGTTTTATAAGAACGTTATTGACTTAGTCTGGTGACTGGTTGGTTTCATGTTATTCACTTAGTCTAGTGACTTGTTGGTTTCATGTTATTCACTTAGTCTGGTGACTGGTTGGTTTCATGTTATTCACTTAGTCTGGTGACTGGTTGGTTTTATAAATATGTTATTCACTTATGCTGGTGACTGGTTGGTTTTATAAATATGTTATTCACTTAGTCTGGTGACTGGTTGGTTTTATAAGGATGTTATTCACTTAGTCTGGTGACTGGTTGGTTTTATGTTATTCACTTAGTCTGGTGACTGGTTGGTTTTATGTTATTCACTTAGTCTGGTGACTGGTTGGTTTTATAAGGATATTATTCACTTAGTCTGGTGACTGGTTGGTTTTATGTTATTCACTTAGTCTGGTGACTGGTTGGTTTTATGTTATTCACTTAGTCTGGTGACTGGTTGGTTTCATGTTATTCACTTAGTCTGGTGACTGGTTGGTTTTATGTTATTCACTTAGTCTGGTGACTGGTTGGTTTTAAGTTATTCACTTAGTCTGGTGACTGGTTGGTTTTAAGTTATTCACTTAGTCTGGTGACTGGTTGGTTTCATGTTATTCACTTAGTCTGGTGACTGGTTGGTTTCATGTTATTCACTTAGTCTGGTGACTGGTTGGTTTTATAAATATGTTATTCACTTATGCTGGTGACTGGTTGGTTTTATAAGGATGTTATTCACTTAGTCTGGTGACTGGTTGGTTTTATGTTATTCACTTAGTCTGGTGACTGGTTGGTTTTATTTTATTCACTTAGTCTGGTGACTGGTTGGTTTTATGTTATTCACTTAGTCTGGTGACTGGATGGTTTTATGTTATTCACTTAGTCTGGTGACTGGTTGGTTTTATGTTATTCACTTAGTCTGGTGACTGGTTGGTTTTATAAGAACGTTATTCACTTATGCTGGTGACTGGTTGGTTTTATGTTATTCACTTAGTCTGATGACTGGTTGGTTTCATGTTATTCACTTAGTCTGGTGACTGGTTGGTTCCATGTTATTCACTTAGTCTGGTGACTGGTTGGTTTCATGTTATTCACTTAGTCTGGTGACTAGTTGGTTTCATGTTATTCACTTAGTCTGGTGACTGGTTGGTTTCATGTTATTCACTTAGTCTAGTGACTTGTTGGTTTCATGTTATTCACTTAGTCTGGTGACTGGTTGGTTTCATGTTATTCACTTAGTCTGGTGACTGGTTGGTTTTATAAATATGTTATTCACTTATGCTGGTGACTGGTTGGTTTTAGAAATATGTTATTCACTTAGTCTGGTGACTGGTTGGTTTTATGTTATTCACTTAGTCTGGTGACTGGTTGGTTTTATGTTATTCACTTAGTCTGGTGACTGGTTGGTTTTATGTTATTCACTTAGTCTGGTGACTGGTTGGTTTTATGTTATTCACTTAGTCTGGTGACTGGTTGGTTTCATGTTATTCACTTAGTCTGGTGACTGGTTGGTTTTATGTTATTCACAGTCTGGTGACTGGTTGGTTTTAAGTTATTCACTTAGTCTGGTGACTGGTTGGTTTTAAGTTATTCACTTAGTCTGGTGACTGGTTGGTTTTATAAGGATGTTATTCACTTAGTCTGGTGACTGGTTGGTTTCATGTTATTCACTTAGTCTGGTGACTGGTTGGTTTCATGTTATTCACTTAGTCTGGTGACTGGTTGGTTTCATGTTATTCACTTAGTCTGGTGACTTGTTGGTTTCATGTTATTCACTTAGTCTGGTGACTGGTTGGTTTCATGTTATTCACTTAGTCTAGTGACTTGTTGGTTTCATGTTATTCACTTAGTCTGGTGACTGGTTGGTTTCATGTTATTCACTTAGTCTGGTGACTGGTTGGTTTCATGTTATTCACTTAGTCTGGTGACTGGTTGGTTTCATGTTATTCACTTAGTCTGGTGACTGGTTGGTTTCATGTTATTCACTTAGTCTGGTGACTGGTTGGTTTCATGTTATTCACTTAGTCTGGTGACTGGTTGGTTTCATGTTATTCACTTAGTCTAGTGACTTGTTGGTTTCATGTTATTCACTTAGTCTGGTGACTGGTTGGTTTCATGTTATTCACTTAGTCTGGTGACTGGTTGGTTTTATAAATATGTTATTCACTTATGCTGGTGACTGGTTGGTTTTATAAATATGTTATTCACTTAGTCTGGTGACTGGTTGGTTTTATAAGGATGTTATTCACTTAGTCTGGTGACTGGTTGGTTTTATGTTATTCACTTAGTCTGGTGACTGGTTGGTTTTATGTTATTCACTTAGTCTGGTGACTGGTTGGTTTTATAAGGATATTATTCACTTAGTCTGGTGACTGGTTGGTTTTATGTTATTCACTTAGTCTGGTGACTGGTTGGTTTTAAGTTATTCACTTAGTCTGGTGACTGGTTGGTTTCATGTTATTCACTTAGTCTGGTGACTGGTTGGTTTCATGTTATTCACTTAGTCTGGTGACTGGTTGGTTTTATAAATATGTTATTCACTTATGCTGGTGACTGGTTGGTTTTATAAGGATGTTATTCAGTTAGTCTGGTGACTGGTTGGTTTTATTTTATTCACTTAGTCTGGTGACTGGTTGGTTTTATGTTATTCACTTAGTCTGGTGACTGGTTGGTTTTATGTTATTCACTTAGTCTGGTGACTGGTTGGTTTTATGTTATTCACTTAGTCTGGTGACTGGTTGGTTTTATAAGAACGTTATTCACTTAGTCTGATGACTGGTTGGTTTTATGTTATTCACTTAGTCTGGTGACTGGTTGGTTTTATAAGAACGTTATTGACTTAGTCTGGTGACTGGTTGGTTTCATGTTATTCACTTAGTCTGGTGACTGGTTGGTTTCATGTTATTCACTTATTCTAGTGACTGGTTGGTTTTATAAGGACGTTATTCACTTAGTCTGGTGACTGGTTGGTTTTATGTTATTCACTTAGTCTGGTGACTGGTTGGTTTTATAAGGACGTTATTCACTTATGCTGGTGACTGGTTGGTTTTATGTTATTCACTTAGTCTGATGACTGGTTGGTTTCATGTTATTCACTTAGTCTGGTGACTGGTTGGTTTCATGTTATTCACTTAGTCTGGTGACTTGTTGGTTTCATGTTATTCACTTAGTCTGGTGACTGGTTGGTTTCATGTTATTCACTTAGTCTGGTGACTGGTTGGTTTCATGTTATTCACTTAGTCTGGTGACTGGTTGGTTTCATGTTATTCACTTAGTCTGGTGACTGGTTGGTTTCATGTTATTCACTTAGTCTAGTGACTTGTTGGTTTCATGTTATTCACTTAGTCTGGTGACTGGTTGGTTTCATGTTATTCACTTAGTCTAGTGACTTGTTGGTTTCATGTTATTCACTTAGTCTGGTGACTGGTTGGTTTCATGTTATTAACTTAGTCTGGTGACTGGTTGGTTTTATAAATATGTTATTCACTTATGCTGGTGACTGGTTGGTTTTATAAATATGTTATTCACTTAGTCTGGTGACTGGTTGGTTTTATAAGGATGTTATTCACTTAGTCTGGTGACTGGTTGGTTTTATGTTATTCACTTAGTCTGGTGACTGGTTGGTTTTATGTTATTCACTTAGTCTGGTGACTGGTTGGTTTTATAAGGATATTATTCACTTAGTCTGGTGACTGGTTGGTTTTATGTTATTCACTTAGTCTGGTGACTGGTTGGTTTTATGTTATTCACTTAGTCTGGTGACTGGTTGGTTTCATGTTATTCACTTAGTCTGGTGACTGGTTGGTTTTATGTTATTCACTTAGTCTGGTGACTGGTTGGTTTTAAGTTATTGACTTAGTCTGGTGACTGGTTGGTTTTAAGTTATTCACTTAGTCTGGTGACTGGTTGGTTTCATGTTATTCACTTAGTCTGGTGACTTGTTGGTTTCATGTTATTCACTTAGTCTGGTGACTGGTTGGTTTTATAAGAACGTTATTCACTTAGTCTGATGACTGGTTGGTTTTATGTTATTCACTTAGTCTGGTGACTGGTTGGTTTTATAAGAACGTTATTGACTTAGTCTGGTGACTGGTTGGTTTCATGTTATTCACTTAGTCTGGTGACTGGTTGGTTTCATGTTATTCACTTATTCTAGTGACTGGTTGGTTTTATAAGGACGTTATTCACTTAGTCTGGTGACTGGTTGGTTTTATGTTATTCACTTAGTCTGGTGACTGGTTGGTTTTATAAGGACGTTATTCACTTATGCTGGTGACTGGTTGGTTTTATGTTATTCACTTAGTCTGATGACTGGTTGGTTTCATGTTATTCACTTAATCTGGTGACTGGTTGGTTTCATGTTATTCACTTAGTCTGGTGACTGGTTGGTTTCATGTTATTCACTTAGTCTGGTGACTGGTTGGTTTCATGTTATTCACTTAGTCTGGTGACTGGTTGGTTTCATGTTATTCACTTAGTCTGGTGACTGGTTGGTTTTATGTTATTCACTTAGTCTGGTGACTGGTTGGTTTTATGTTATTCACTTAGTCTGGTGACTGGTTGGTTTTATGTTATTCACTTAGTCTGGTGACTGGTTGGTTTTATAAGAACGTTATTCACTTAGTCTGATGACTGGTTGGTTTTATGTTATTCACTTAGTCTGGTGACTGGTTGGTTTTATAAGAACGTTATTGACTTAGTCTGGTGACTGGTTGGTTTCATGTTATTCACTTAGTCTGGTGACTGGTTGGTTTCATGTTATTCACTTATTCTAGTGACTGGTTGGTTTTATAAGGACGTTATTCACTTAGTCTGGTGACTGGTTGGTTTTATGTTATTCACTTAGTCTGGTGACTGGTTGGTTTTATAAGGACGTTATTCACTTATGCTGGTGACTGGTTGGTTTTATGTTATTCACTTAGTCTGATGACTGGTTGGTTTCATGTTATTCACTTAGTCTGGTGACTGGTTGGTTTCATGTTATTCACTTAGTCTGGTGACTGGTTGGTTTCATGTTATTCACTTAGTCTGGTGACTGGTTGGTTTCATGTTATTCACTTAGTCTGGTGACTGGTTGGTTTCATGTTATTCACTTAGTCTGGTGACTGGTTGGTTTCATGTTATTCACTTAGTCTAGTGACTTGTTGGTTTCATGTTATTCACTTAGTCTGGTGACTGGTTGGTTTCATGTTATTCACTTAGTCTGGTGACTGGTTGGTTTTATAAATATGTTATTCACTTATGCTGGTGACTGGTTGGTTTTATAAATATGTTATTCACTTAGTCTGGTGACTGGTTGGTTTTATAAGGATGTTATTCACTTAGTCTGGTGACTGGTTGGTTTTATGTTATTCACTTAGTCTGGTGACTGGTTGGTTTTATGTTATTCACTTAGTCTGGTGACTGGTTGGTTTTATAAGGATATTATTCACTTAGTCTGGTGACTGGTTGGTTTTATGTTATTCACTTAGTCTGGTGACTGGTTGGTTTTATGTTATTCACTTAGTCTGGTGACTGGTTGGTTTCATGTTATTCACTTAGTCTGGTGACTGGTTGGTTTTATGTTATTCACTTAGTCTGGTGACTGGTTGGTTTTAAGTTATTCACTTAGTCTGGTGACTGGTTGGTTTTAAGTTATTCACTTAGTCTGGTGACTGGTTGGTTTCATGTTATTCACTTAGTCTGGTGACTGGTTGGTTTCATGTTATTCACTTAGTCTGGTGACTGGTTGGTTTTATAAATATGTTATTCACTTATGCTGGTGACTGGTTGGTTTTATAAGGATGTTATTCACTTAGTCTGGTGACTGGTTGGTTTTATGTTATTCACTTAGTCTGGTGACTGGTTGGTTTTATTTTATTCACTTAGTCTGGTGACTGGTTGGTTTTATGTTATTCACTTAGTCTGGTGACTGGATGGTTTTATGTTATTCACTTAGTCTGGTGACTGGTTGGTTTTATGTTATTCACTTAGTCTGGTGACTGGTTGGTTTTATAAGAACGTTATTCACTTAGTCTGATGACTGGTTGGTTTTATGTTATTCACTTAGTCTGGTGACTGGTTGGTTTTATAAGAACGTTATTGACTTAGTCTGGTGACTGGTTGGTTTCATGTTATTCACTTAGTCTGGTGACTGGTTGGTTTCATGTTATTCACTTATTCTAGTGACTGGTTGGTTTTATAAGGACGTTATTCACTTAGTCTGGTGACTGGTTGGTTTTATGTTATTCACTTAGTCTGGTGACTGGTTGGTTTTATAAGGACGTTATTCACTTATGCTGGTGACTGGTTGGTTTTATGTTATTCACTTAGTCTGATGACTGGTTGGTTTCATGTTATTCACTTAGTCTGGTGACTGGTTGGTTTCATGTTATTCACTTAGTCTGGTGACTGGTTGGTTTCATGTTATTCACTTAGTCTGGTGACTGGTTGGTTTCATGTTATTCACTTAGTCTGGTGACTGGTTGGTTTCATGTTATTCACTTAGTCTGGTGACTAGTTGGTTTCATGTTATTCACTTAGTCTGGTGACTGGTTGGTTTCATGTTATTCACTTAGTCTAGTGACTTGTTGGTTTCATGTTATTCACTTAGTCTGGTGACTGGTTGGTTTCATGTTATTCACTTAGTCTGGTGACTGGTTGGTTTTATAAATATGTTATTCACTTATGCTGGTGACTGGTTGGTTTTAGAAATATGTTATTCACTTAGTCTGGTGACTGGTTGGTTTTATAAGGATGTTATTCACTTAGTCTGGTGACTGGTTGGTTTTATGTTATTCACTTAGTCTGGTGACTGGTTGGTTTTATGTTATTCACTTAGTCTGGTGACTGGTTGGTTTCATGTTATTCACTTAGTCTGGTGACTGGTTGGTTTTATGTTATTCACAGTCTGGTGACTGGTTGGTTTTAAGTTATTCACTTAGTCTGGTGACTGGTTGGTTTTAAGTTATTCACTTAGTCTGGTGACTGGTTGGTTTTATAAGGATGTTATTCACTTAGTCTGGTGACTGGTTGGTTTCATGTTATTCACTTAGTCTGGTGACTGGTTGGTTTCATGTTATTCACTTAGTCTGGTGACTGGTTGGTTTCATGTTATTCACTTAGTCTGGTGACTTGTTGGTTTCATGTTATTCACTTAGTCTGGTGACTGGTTGGTTTCATGTTATTCACTTAGTCTAGTGACTTGTTGGTTTCATGTTATTCACTTAGTCTGGTGACTGGTTGGTTTCATGTTATTCACTTAGTCTGGTGACTGGTTGGTTTCATGTTATTCACTTAGTCTGGTGACTGGTTGGTTTCATGTTATTCACTTAGTCTGGTGACTGGTTGGTTTCATGTTATTCACTTAGTCTGGTGACTGGTTGGTTTCATGTTATTCACTTATTCTGGTGACTGGTTGGTTTCATGTTATTCACTTAGTCTAGTGACTTGTTGGTTTCATGTTATTCACTTAGTCTGGTGACTGGTTGGTTTCATGTTATTCACTTAGTCTGGTGACTGGTTGGTTTTATAAATATGTTATTCACTTATGCTGGTGACTGGTTGTTTTTATAAATATGTTATTCACTTAGTCTGGTGACTGGTTGGTTTTATAAGGATGTTATTCACTTAGTCTGGTGACTGGTTGGTTTTATGTTATTCACTTAGTCTGGTGACTGGTTGGTTTCATGTTATTCACTTAGTCTAGTGACTTGTTGGTTTCATGTTATTCACTTAGTCTGGTGACTGGTTGGTTTCATGTTATTCACTTAGTCTGGTGACTGGTTGGTTTTATAAATATGTTATTCACTTATGCTGGTGACTGGTTGGTTTTAGAAATATGTTATTCACTTAGTCTGGTGACTGGTTGGTTTTATAAGGATGTTATTCACTTAGTCTGGTGACTGGTTGGTTTTATGTTATTCACTTAGTCTGGTGACTGGTTGGTTTTATGTTATTCACTTAGTCTGGTGACTGGTTGGTTTTATGTTATTCACTTAGTCTGGTGACTGGTTGGTTTTATGTTATTCACTTAGTCTGGTGAATGGTTGGTTTCATGTTATTCACTTAGTCTGGTGACTGGTTGGTTTTATGTTATTCACAGTCTGGTGACTGGTTGGTTTTAAGTTATTCACTTAGTCTGGTGACTGGTTGGTTTTAAGTTATTCACTTAGTCTGGTGACTGGTTGGTTTTATAAGGATGTTATTCACTTAGTCTGGTGACTGGTTGGTTTCATGTTATTCACTTAGTCTGGTGACTGGTTGGTTTCATGTTATTCACTTAGTCTGGTGACTGGTTGGTTTCATGTTATTCACTTAGTCTGGTGACTTGTTGGTTTCATGTTATTCACTTAGTCTGGTGACTGGTTGGTTTCATGTTATTCACTTAGTCTAGTGACTTGTTGGTTTCATGTTATTCACTTAGTCTGGTGACTGGTTGGTTTCATGTTATTCACTTAGTCTGGTGACTGGTTGGTTTCATGTTATTCACTTAGTCTGGTGACTGGTTGGTTTCATGTTATTCACTTAGTCTGGTGACTGGTTGGTTTCATGTTATTCACTTAGTCTGGTGACTGGTTGGTTTCATGTTATTCACTTAGTCTGGTGACTGGTTGGTTTCATGTTATTCACTTAGTCTAGTGACTTGTTGGTTTCATGTTATTCACTTAGTCTGGTGACTGGTTGGATTCATGTTATTCACTTAGTCTGGTGACTGGTTGGTTTTATAAATATGTTATTCACTTATACTGGTGACTGGTTGGTTTTATAAATATGTTATTCACATAGTCTGGTGACTGGTTGGTTTTATAAGGATGTTATTCACTTAGTCTGGTGACTGGTTGGTTTTATGTTATTCACTTAGTCTGGTGACTGGTTGGTTTTATGTTATTCACTTAGTCTGGTGACTGGTTGGTTTTATGTTATTCACTTAGTCTGGTGACTGGTTGGTTTTATGTTATTCACTTAGTCTGGTGACTGGTTGGTTTTATGTTATTCACTTAGTCTGGTGACTGGTTGGTTTCATGTTATTCACTTAGTCTGGTGACTGGTTGGTTTTATGTTATTCACTTAGTCTGGTGACTGGTTGGTTTTAAGTTATTCACTTAGTCTGGTGACTGGTTGGTTTTAAGTTATTCACTAAGTCTGGTGACTGGTTGGTTTTATAAGGATGTTATTCACTTAGTCTGGTGACTGGTTGGTTTCATGTTATTCACTTAGTCTGGTGACTGGTTGGTTTCATGTTATTCACTTAGTCTGGTGACTGGTTGGTTTCATGTTATTCACTTAGTCTAGTGACTGGTTGGTTTCATGTTATTCACTTAGTCTGGTGACTGGTTGGTTTCATGTTATTCACTTAGTCTGGTGACTGGTTGGTTTTATAAATATGCTATTCACTTATGCTGGTGACTGGTTGGTTTTATAAGGATGTTATTCACTTAGTCTGGTGACTGGTTGGTTTTATGTTATTCACTTAGTCTGGTGACTGGTTGGTTTTATTTTATTCACTTAGTCTGGTGACTGGTTGGTTTTTTCTTATTCACTTAGTCTGTTGACTGGTTGGTTTTATGTTATTCACTTAGTCTGGTGACTGGTTGGTTTTATAAGAACGTTATTCACTTAGTCTGGTGACTGGCTGGTTTCATGTTATTCACTTAGTCTGGTGACTGGTTGGTTTCATGTTATTCACTTAGTCTGGTGACTAGTTGGTTTCATGTTATTCACTTAGTCTGGTGACTGGTTGGTTTCATGTTATTCACTTAGTCTAGTGACTTGTTGGTTTCATGTTATTCACTTAGTCTGGTGACTGGTTGGTTTCATGTTATTCACTTAGTCTGGTGACTGGTTGGTTTTATAAATATGTTATTCACTTATGCTGGTGACTGGTTGGTTTTAGAAATATGTTATTCACTTAGTCTGGTGACTGGTTGGTTTTATAAGGATGTTATTCACTTAGTCTGGTGACTGGTTGGTTTTATGTTATTCACTTAGTCTGGTGACTGGTTGGTTTTATGTTATTCACTTAGTCTGGTGACTGGTTGGTTTTATGTTATTCACTTAGTCTGGTGACTGGTTGGTTTTATGTTATTCACTTAGTCTGGTGACTGGTTGGTTTCATGTTATTCACTTAGTCTGGTGACTGGTTTGTTTTATGTTATTCACAGTCTGGTGACTGGTTGGTTTTAAGTTATTCACTTAGTCTGGTGACTGGTTGGTTTTAAGTTATTCACTTAGTCTGGTGACTGGTTGGTTTTATAAGGATGTTATTCACTTAGTCTGGTGACTGGTTGGTTTCATGTTATTCACTTAGTCTGGTGACTGGTTGGTTTCATGTTATTCACTTAGTCTGGTGACTGGTTGGTTTCATGTTATTCACTTAGTCTGGTGACTTGTTGGTTTCATGTTATTCACTTAGTCTGGTGACTGGTTGGTTTCATGTTATTCACTTAGTCTAGTGACTTGTTGGTTTCATGTTATTCACTTAGTCTGGTGACTGGTTGGTTTCATGTTATTCACTTAGTCTGGTGACTGGTTGGTTTCATGTTATTCACTTAGTCTGGTGACTGGTTGGTTTCATGTTATTCACTTAGTCTGGTGACTGGTTGGTTTCATGTTATTCACTTAGTCTGGTGACTGGTTGGTTTCATGTTATTCACTTAGTCTGGTGACTGGTTGGTTTCATGTTATTCACTTAGTCTAGTGACTTGTTGGTTTCATGTTATTGACTTAGTCTGGTGACTGGTTGGTTTCATGTTATTCACTTAGTCTGGTGACTGGTTGGTTTTATAAATATGTTATTCACTTATGCTGGTGACTGGTTGGTTTTATAAATATGTTATTCACTTAGTCTGGTGACTGGTTGGTTTTATAAGGATGTTATTCACTTAGTCTGGTGACTGGTTGGTTTTATGTTATTCACTTAGTCTGGTGACTGGTTGGTTTTATGTTATTCACTTAGTCTGGTGACTGGTTGGTTTTATGTTATTCACTTAGTCTGGTGACTGGTTGGTTTTATGTTATTCACTTAGTCTGGTGACTGGTTGGTTTTATGTTATTCACTTAGTCTGGTGACTGGTTGGTTTCATGTTATTCACTTAGTCTGGTGACTGGTTGGTTTTATGTTATTCACAGTCTGGTGACTGGTTGGTTTTAAGTTATTCACTTAGTCTGGTGACTGGTTGGTTTTAAGTTATTCACTTAGTCTGGTGACTGGTTGGTTTTATAAGGATGTTATTCACTTAGTCTGGTGACTGGTTGGTTTCATGTTATTCACTTAGTCTGGTGACTGGTTGGTTTCATGTTATTCACTTAGTCTGGTGACTGGTTGGTTTCATGTTATTCACTTAGTCTGGTGACTTGTTGGTTTCATGTTATTCACTTAGTCTGGTGACTGGTTGGTTTCATGTTATTCACTTAGTCTAGTGACTTGTTGGTTTCATGTTATTCACTTAGTCTGGTGACTGGTTGGTTTCATGTTATTCACTTAGTCTGGTGACTGGTTGGTTTCATGTTATTCACTTAGTCTGGTGACTGGTTGGTTTCATGTTATTCACTTAGTCTGGTGACTGGTTGGTTTCATGTTATTCACTTAGTCTGGTGACTGGTTGGTTTCATGTTATTCACTTAGTCTGGTGACTGGTTGGTTTCATGTTATTCACTTAGTCTAGTGACTTGTTGGTTTCATGTTATTCACTTAGTCTGGTGACTGGTTGGTTTCATGTTATTCACTTAGTCTGGTGACTGGTTGGTTTTATAAATATGTTATTCACTTATGCTGGTGACTGGTTGGTTTTATAAATATGTTATTCACTTAGTCTGGTGACTGGTTGGTTTTATAAGGATGTTATTCACTTAGTCTGGTGTCTGGTTGGTTTTATGTTATTCACTTAGTCTGGTGACTGGTTGGTTTTATGTTATTCACTTAGTCTGGTGACTGGTTGGTTTTATGTTATTCACTTAGTCTGGTGACTGGTTGGTTTTATGTTATTCACTTAGTCTGGTGACTGGTTGGTTTTATGTTATTCACTTAGTCTGGTGACTGGTTGGTTTCATGTTATTCACTTAGTCTGGTGACTGGTTGGTTTTATGTTATTCACTTAGTCTGGTGACTGGTTGGTTTTAAGTTATTCACTTAGTCTGGTGACTGGTTGGTTTTAAGTTATTCACTAAGTCTGGTGACTGGTTGGTTTTATAAGGATGTTATTCACTTAGTCTGGTGACTGGTTGGTTTCATGTTATTCACTTAGTCTGGTGACTGGTTGGTTTCATGTTATTCACTTAGTCTGGTGACTGGTTGGTTTCATGTTATTCACTTAGTCTAGTGACTGGTTGGTTTCATGTTATTCACTTAGTCTGGTGACTGGTTGGTTTTATGTTATTCACTTAGTCTGGTGACTGGTTGGTTTTATGTTATTCACTTAGTCTGGTGACTGGTTGGTTTTATGTTATTCACTTAGTCTGGTGACTGGTTGGTTTCATGTTATTCACTTAGTCTGGTGACTGGTTGGTTTTATGTTATTCACAGTCTGGTGACTGGTTGGTTTTAAGTTATTCACTTAGTCTGGTGACTGGTTGGTTTTAAGTTATTCACTTAGTCTGGTGACTGGTTGGTTTTATAAGGATGTTATTCACTTAGTCTGGTGACTGGTTGGTTTAATGTTATTCACTTAGTCTGGTGACTGGTTGGTTTCATGTTATTCACTTAGTCTGGTGACTGGTTGGTTTCATGTTATTCACTTAGTCTGGTGACTTGTTGGTTTCATGTTATTCACTTAGTCTGGTGACTGGTTGGTTTCATGTTATTCACTTAGTCTAGTGACTTGTTGGTTTCATGTTATTCACTTAGTCTGGTGACTGGTTGGTTTCATGTTATTCACTTAGTCTGGTGACTGGTTGGTTTCATGTTATTCACTTAGTCTGGTGACTGGTTGGTTTCATGTTATTCACTTAGTCTGGTGACTGGTTGGTTTCATGTTATTCACTTAGTCTGGTGACTGGTTGGTTTCATGTTATTCACTTAGTCTGGTGACTGGTTGGTTTCATGTTATTCACTTAGTCTAGTGACTTGTTGGTTTCATGTTATTCACTTAGTCTGGTGACTGGTTGGTTTCATGTTATTCACTTAGTCTGGTGACTGGTTGGTTTTATAAATATGTTATTCACTTATGCTGGTGACTGGTTGGTTTTATAAATATGTTATTCACTTAGTCTGGTGACTGGTTGGTTTTATAAGGATGTTATTCACTTAGTCTGGTGACTGGTTGGTTTTATGTTATTCACTTAGTCTGGTGACTGGTTGGTTTTATGTTATTCACTTAGTCTGGTGACTGGTTGGTTTTATGTTATTCACTTAGTCTGGTGACTGGTTGGTTTTATGTTATTCACTTAGTCTGGTGACTGTTTGGTTTTATGTTATTCACTTAGTCTGGTGACTGGTTGGTTTCATGTTATTCACTTAGTCTGGTGACTGGTTGGTTTTATGTTATTCACTTAGTCTGGTGACTGGTTGGTTTTAAGTTATTCACTTAGTCTGGTGACTGGTTGGTTTTAAGTTATTCACTAAGTCTGGTGACTGGTTGGTTTTATAAGGATGTTATTCACTTAGTCTGGTGACTGGTTGGTTTCATGTTATTCACTTAGTCTGGTGACTGGTTGGTTTCATGTTATTCACTTAGTCTGGTGACTGGTTGGTTTCATGTTATTCACTTAGTCTAGTGACTGGTTGGTTTCATGTTATTCACTTAGTCTGGTGACTGGTTGGTTTCATGTTATTCACTTAGTCTGGTGACTGGTTGGTTTTATAAATATGCTATTCACTTATGCTGGTGACTGGTTGGTTTTATAAGGATGTTATTCACTTAGTCTGGTGACTGGTTGGTTTTATGTTATTCACTTAGTCTGGTGACTGGTTGGTTTTTTGTTATTCACTTAGTCTGGTGACTGGTTGGTTTTATGTTATTCACTTAGTCTGGTGACTGGTTGGTTTTATAAGAACGTTATTCACTTAGTCTGGTGACTGGTTGGTTTTATGTTATTCACTTAGTCTGGTGACTGGTTGGTTTTATAAGAACGTTATTGACTTAGTCTGGTGACTGGTTGGTTTCATGTTATTCACTTAGTCTGGTGACTGGTTGGTTTTATAAGGATGTTATTCACTTAGTCTGGTGACTGGTTGGTTTCATGTTATTCACTTAGTCTGGTGACTGGTTGGTTTTATAAGGACGTTATTCACTTATGCTGGTGACTGGTTGGTTTTATGTTATTCACTTAGTCTGGTGACTGGTTGGTTTCATGTTATTCACTTAGTCTGGTGACTGGTTGGTTTCATGTTATTCACTTAGTCTGGTGACTGGTTGGTTTCATGTTATTCACTTAGTCTGGTGACTGGTTGGTTTCATGTTATTCACTTAGTCTGGTGACTGGTTGGTTTCATGTTATTCACTTAGTCTGGTGACTGGTTGGTTTCATGTTATTCACTTAGTCTAGTGACTTGTTGGTTTCATGTTATTCACTTAGTCTGGTGACTGGTTGGTTTCATGTTATTCACTTAGTCTGGTGACTGGTTGGTTTCATGTTATTCACTTAGTCTGGTGACTGGTTGGTTTTATAAATATGTTATTCACTTATGCTGGTGACTGGTTGGTTTTATAAGGATGTTATTCACTTAGTCTGGTGACTGGTTGGTTTTATGTTATTCACTTAGTCTGGTGACTGGTTGGTTTTATTTTATTCACTTAGTCTGGTGACTGGTTGGTTTTATGTTATTCACTTAGTCTGGTGACTGGTTGGTTTTATGTTATTCACTTAGTCTGGTGACTGGTTGGTTTTATAAGAACGTTATTCACTTAGTCTGGTGACTGGTTGGTTTTATGTTATTCACTTAGTCTGGTGACTGGTTGGTTTTATAAGAACGTTATTGACTTAGTCTGGTGACTGGTTGGTTTCATGTTATTCACTTAGTCTGGTGACTGGTTGGTTTCATGTTATTCACTTAGTCTGGTGACTGGTTGGTTTCATGTTATTCACTTAGTCTGGTGACTGGTTGGTTTCATGTTATTCACTTAGTCTGGTGACTGGTTGGTTTCATGTTATTCACTTAGTCTGGTGACTGGTTGGTTTCATGTTATTCACTTAGTCTGGTGACTGGTTGGTTTCATGTTATTCACTTAGTCTGGTGACTGGTTGGTTTTATAAGGATGTTATTCACTTAGTCTGGTGACAGGTTGGTTTTATAAGGACGTTATTCACTTAGTCTGGTGACTGGTTGGTTTCATGTTATTCACTTAGTCTGGGGATTGGTTGGTTTTATAAGGATGTTATTCACTTAGTCTGGGGACTGGTTAGTTTCATGTTATTCACTTAGTCTGGTGACTGGTTGGTTTCATGTTATTCACTTAGTCTGGTGACTGGTTGGTTTCATGTTATTCACTTAGTCTGGTGACTGGTTGGTTTTATAAGGATGTTATTCACTTAGTGTGGTGACTGGTTGGTTTCATGTTATTCACTTAGTCTGGTGACTGGTTGGTTTTAAAAGGACGTTATTCACTTAGTCTGGTGACTGGTTTGTTTTATAAGGATGTTATTCACTTAGTCTGGTGACTGGTTGGCTTTTTGTTATTCACTTAGTCTGGTGACTGGTTGGTTTCATGTTATTCACTTAGTCTGGTGACTGGTTGGTTTTATAAGAACATTATTCACTTAGTCTGGTGACTGGTTGGTTTTATGTTATTCACTTATGCTGGTGACTGGTTGGTTTTATAAGGACGTTATTGACTTAGTCTGGTGACTGGTTGGTTTTATAAGGATGTTATTCACTTAGTCTGGGGACTGGTTGGTTTCATGTTATTCACTTAGTCTGGTGACCGGTTGGTTTCATGTTATTCACTTATTTTAGTGACTGGTTGGTTTCAGGTTATTCACTTAGTCTGGTGACTGGTTGGTTTTATGTTATTCACTTGGTCTGGTGACTGGTTGGTTTTATGTTATTCACTTAGTCTGGTGACTGGTTGGTTTCATGTTATTCACTTAGTCTGGTGAATGGTTGGTTTTATGTTATTCACTTAGTCTGGTGACTGGTTGGTTTTAAGTTATTCACTTAGTCTGGTGACTGGTTGGTTTTAAGTTATTCACTAAGTCTGGTGACTGGTTGGTTTTATAAGGATGTTATTCACTTAGTCTGGTGACTGGTTGGTTTCATGTTATTCACTTAGTCTGGTGACTGGTTGGTTTCATGTTATTCACTTAGTCTGGTGACTGGTTGGTTTCATGTTATTCACTTAGTCTAGTGACTTGTTGGTTTCATGTTATTCACTTAGTCTGGTGACTGGTTGGTTTCATGTTATTCACTTAGTCTGGTGACTGGTTGGTTTCATGTTATTCACTTAGTCTGGTGACTGGTTGGTTTTATAAATATGTTATTCACTTATGCTGGTGACTGGTTGGTTTTATAAGGATGTTATTCACTTAGTCTGGTGACTGGTTGGTTTTATGTTATTCACTTAGTCTGGTGACTGGTTGGTTTTATTTTATTCACTTAGTCTGGTGACTGGTTGGTTTTATGTTATTCACTTAGTCTATTGACTGGTTGGTTTTATGTTATTCACTTAGTCTGGTGACTGGTTGGTTTTATAAGAACGTTATTCACTTAGTCTGGTGACTGGTTGGTTTTATGTTATTCACTAAGTCTGGTGACTGGTTGGTTTTATAAGAACGTTATTGACTTAGTCTGGTGACTGGTTGGTTTCATGTTATTCACTTAGTCTGGTGACTGGTTGGTTTCATGTTATTCACTTAGTCTGGTGACTGGTTGGTTTCATGTTATTCACTTAGTCTGGTGACTGGTTGGTTTCATGTTATTCACTTAGTCTGGTGACTGGTTGGTTTCATGTTATTCACTTAGTCTGGTGACTGGTTGGTTTCATGTTATTCACTTAGTCTGGTGACTAGTTGGTTTCATGTTATTCACTTAGTCTGGTGACTGGTTGGTTTCATGTTATTCACTTAGTCTAGTGACTTGTTGGTTTCATGTTATTCACTTAGTCTGGTGACTGGTTGGTTTCATGTTATTCACTTAGTCTGGTGACTGGTTGGTTTTATAAATATGTTATTCACTTATGCTGGTGACTGGTTGGTTTTAGAAATATGTTATTCACTTAGTCTGGTGACTGGTTGGTTTTATAAGGATGTTATTCACTTAGTCTGGTGAATGGTTGGTTTTATGTTATTCACTTAGTCTGGTGACTGGTTGGTTTTATGTTATTCACTTAGTCTGGTGACTGGTTGGTTTTATGTTATTCACTTAGTCTGGTGACTGGTTGGTTTTATGTTATTCACTTAGTCTGGTGACTGGTTGGTTTCATGTTATTCACTTAGTCTGGTGACTGGTTGGTTTTATGTTATTCACAGTCTGGTGACTGGTTGGTTTTAAGTTATTCACTTAGTCTGGTGACTGGTTGGTTTTAAGTTATTCACTTAGTTTGGTGACTGGTTGGTTTTATAAGGATGTTGTTCACTTAGTCTGGTGACTGGTTGGTTTCATGTTATTCACTTAGTCTGGTGACTGGTTGGTTTCATGTTATTCACTTAGTCTGGTGACTGGTTGGTTTCATGTTATTCACTTAGTCTGGTGACTTGTTGGTTTCATGTTATTCACTTAGTCTGGTGACTGGTTGGTTTCATGTTATTCACTTAGTCTAGTGACTTGTTGGTTTCATGTTATTCACTTAGTCTGGTGACTGGTTGGTTTCATGTTATTCACTTAGTCTGGTGACTGGTTGGTTTCATGTTATTCACTTAGTCTGGTGACTGGTTGGTTTCATGTTATTCACTTAGTCTGGTGACTGGTTGGTTTCATGTTATTCACTTAGTCTGGTGACTGGTTGGTTTCATGTTATTCACTTAGTCTAGTGACTTGTTGGTTTCATGTTATTCACTTAGTCTGGTGACTGGTTGGTTTCATGTTATTCACTTAGTCTGGTGACTGGTTGGTTTTATAAATATGTTATTCACTTATGCTGGTGACTGGTTGGTTTTATAAATATGTTATTCACTTAGTCTGGTGACTGGTTGGTTTTATAAGGATGTTATTCACTTAGTCTGGTGACTGGTTGGTTTTATGTTATTCACTTAGTCTGGTGACTGGTTGGTTTTATGTTATTCACTTAGTCTGGTGACTGGTTGGTTTTATGTTATTCACTTAGTCTGGTGACTGGTTGGTTTCATGTTATTCACTTAGTCTGGTGACTGGTTGGTTTTATTTTATTCACTTAGTCTGGTGACTGGTTGGTTTTAAGTTATTCACTTAGTCTGGTGACTGGTTGGTTTTAAGTTATTCACTAAGTCTGGTGACTGGTTGGTTTTATAAGGATGTTATTCACTTAGTCTGGTGACTGGTTGGTTTCATGTTATTCACTTAGTCTGGTGACTGGTTGGTTTCATGTTATTCACTTAGTCTGGTGACTGGTTGGTTTCATGTTATTCACTTAGTCTAGTGACTTGTTGGTTTCATGTTATTCACTTAGTCTGGTGACTGGTTGGTTTCATGTTATTCACTTAGTCTGGTGACTGGTTGGTTTCATGTTATTCACTTAGTCTGGTGACTGGTTGGTTTTATAAATATGTTATTCACTTATGCTGGTGACTGGTTTGTTTTATAAGGATGTTATTCACTTAGTCTGGTGACTGGTTGGTTTTATGTTATTCACTTAGTCTGGTGACTGGTTGGTTTTATTTTATTCACTTAGTCTGGTGACTGGTTGGTTTTATGTTATTCACTTAGTCTGGTGACTGGTTGGTTTTATGTTATTCACTTAGTCTGGTGACTGGTTGGTTTTATGTTATTCACTTAGTCTGGTGACTGGTTGGTTTCATGTTATTCACTTAGTCTGGTGACTGGTTGGTTTTATGTTATTCACAGTCTGGTGACTGGTTGGTTTTAAGTTATTCACTTAGTCTGGTGACTGGTTGGTTTTAAGTTATTCACTTAGTCTGGTGACTGGTTGGTTTTATAAGGATGTTATTCACTTAGTCTGGTGACTGGTTGGTTTCATGTTATTCACTTAGTCTGGTGACTGGTTGGTTTCATGTTATTCACTTAGTCTGGTGACTGGTTGGTTTCATGTTATTCACTTAGTCTGGTGACTGGTTGGTTTTATAAGGATGTTATTCACTTAGTCTGGTGACAGGTTGGTTTTATAAGGACGTTATTCACTTAGTCTGGTGACTGGTTGGTTTCATGTTATTCACTTAGTCTGGGGATTGGTTGGTTTTATAAGGATGTTATTCACTTAGTCTGGGGACTGGTTGGTTTCATGTTATTCACTTAGTCTGGTGACTGGTTGGTTTCATGTTATTCACTTAGTCTGGTGACTGGTTGGTTTCATGTTATTCACTTAGTCTGGTGACTGGTTGGTTTTATAAGGATGTTATTCACTTAGTGTGGTGACTGGTTGGTTTCATGTTATTCACTTAGTCTGGTGACTGGTTGGTTTTAAAAGGACGTTATTCACTTAGTCTGGTGACTGGTTTGTTTTATAAGGATGTTATTCACTTAGTCTGGTGACTGGTTGGTTTTATAAGAACATTATTCACTTAGTCTGGTGACTGGTTGGTTTTATGTTATTCACTTATGCTGGTGACTGGTTGGTTTTATAAGGATGTTATTCACTTAGTCTGGGGACTGGTTGGTTTCATGTTATTCACTTAGTCTGGTGACCGGTTGGTTTCATGTTATTCACTTATTCTAGTGACTGGTTGGTTTCAGGTTATTCACTTAGTCTGGTGACTGGTTGGTTTTATAAGGATGTTATTCACTTAGTCTGGTGACTGGTTGGTTTCATGTTATTCACTTAGTCTGGTGACTGGTTGGTTTTATAAGGACATTATTCACTTAGTCTGGGGACTGGTGGGTTTCATGTTATTCACTTAGTCTGGTGACTGGTTGGTTATATGAGGACGTTATTCACTTAGTCTGGTGACTGGTTGGTTTTATAAGGACGTTATTCACTTATGCTGGTGACTGGTTGGTTTCATGTTATTCACTTAGTCTGGTGACTGGTTGGTTTCATGTTATTCACTTAGTCTGGTGACTGGTTGGTTTTATAAATATGTTATTCACTTATGCTGGTGACTGGTTGGTTTTATAAATATGTTATTCACTTAGTCTGGTGACTGGTTGGTTTTATAAGGATGTTATTCACTTAGTCTGGTGACTGGTTGGTTTTATGTTATTCACTTAGTCTGGTGACTGGTTGGTTTTATGTTATTCACTTAGTCTGGTGACTGGTTGGTTTTATAAGGATGTTATTCACTTAGTCTGGTGACTGGTTGGTTTTATGTTATTCACTTAGTCTGGTGACTGGTTGGTTTTATGTTATTCACTTAGTCTGGTGACTGGTTGGTTTCATGTTATTCACTTAGTCTGGTGACTGGTTGGTTTCACGTTATTCACTTAGTCTGGTGACTGGTTGGTTTTATGTTATTCACTTAGTCTGATGACTGGTTGGTTTCATGTTATTCACTTAGTCTGGTGACTGGTTGGTTTCATGTTATTCACTTAGTCTGGTGACTGGTTGGTTTCATGTTATTCACTTAGTCTGGTGACTGGTTGGTTTCATGTTATTCACTTAGTCTGGTGACTGGTTGGTTTCATGTTATTCACTTAGTCTGGTGACTAGTTGGTTTCATGTTATTCACTTAGTCTGGTGACTGGTTGGTTTCATGTTATTCACTTAGTCTAGTGACTTGTTGGTTTCATGTTATTCACTTAGTCTGGTGACTGGTTGGTTTCATGTTATTCACTTAGTCTGGTGACTGGTTGGTTTTATAAATATGTTATTCACTTATGCTGGTGACTGGTTGGTTTTAGAAATATGTTATTCACTTAGTCTGGTGACTGGTTGGTTTTATAAGGATGTTATTCACTTAGTCTGGTGACTGGTTGGTTTTATGTTATTCACTTAGTCTGGTGACTGGTTGGTTTTATGTTATTCACTTAGTCTGGTGACTGGTTGGTTTTATGTTATTCACTTAGTCTGGTGACTGGTTGGTTTTATGTTATTCACTTAGTCTGGTGACTGGTTGGTTTCATGTTATTCACTTAGTCTGGTGACTGGTTGGTTTTATGTTATTCACAGTCTGGTGACTGGTTGGTTTTAAGTTATTCACTTAGTCTGGTGACTGGTTGGTTTTAAGTTATTCACTTAGTTTGGTGACTGGTTGGTTTTATAAGGATGTTATTCACTTAGTCTGGTGACTGGTTGGTTTCATGTTATTCACTTAGTCTGGTGACTGGTTGGTTTCATGTTATTCACTTAGTCTGGTGACTGGTTGGTTTCATGTTATTCACTTAGTCTGGTGACTTGTTGGTTTCATGTTATTCACTTAGTCTGGTGACTGGTTGGTTTCATGTTATTCACTTAGTCTAGTGACTTGTTGGTTTCATGTTATTCACTTAGTCTGGTGACTGGTTGGTTTCATGTTATTCACTTAGTCTGGTGACTGGTTGGTTTTATAAATATGTTATTCACTTATGCTGGTGACTGGTTGGTTTTATAAATATGTTATTCACTTAGTCTGGTGACTGGTTGGTTTTATAAGGATGTTATTCACTTAGTCTGGTGACTGGTTGGTTTTATGTTATTCACTTAGTCTGGTGACTGGTTGGTTTTATGTTATTCACTTAGTCTGGTGACTGGTTGGTTTTATAAGGATGTTATTCACTTAGTCTGGTGACTGGTTGGTTTTATGTTATTCACTTAGTCTGGTGACTGGTTGGTTTTATGTTATTCACTTAGTCTGGTGACTGGTTGGTTTCATGTTATTCACTTAGTCTGGTGACTGGTTGGTTTTATGTTATTCACTTAGTCTGGTGACTGGTTGGTTTTAAGTTATTCACTTAGTCTGGTGACTGGTTGGTTTTAAGTTATTCACTAAGTCTGGTGACTGGTTGGTTTTATAAGGATGTTATTCACTTAGTCTGGTGACTGGTTGGTTTCATGTTATTCACTTAGTCTGGTGACTGGTTGGTTTCATGTTATTCACTTAGTCTGGTGACTGGTTGGTTTCATGTTATTCACTTAGTCTAGTGACTGGTTGGTTTCATGTTATTCACTTAGTCTGGTGACTGGTTGGTTTCATGTTATTCACTTAGTCTGGTGACTGGTTGGTTTTATAAATATGCTATTCACTTATGCTGGTGACTGGTTGGTTTTATAAGGATGTTATTCACTTAGTCTGGTGACTGGTTGGTTTTATGTTATTCACTTAGTCTGGTGACTGGTTGGTTTTATTTTATTCACTTAGTCTGGTGACTGGTTGGTTTTATGTTATTCACTTAGTCTGGTGACTGGTTGGTTTTTTGTTATTCACTTAGGCTGGTGACTGGTTGGTTTTATGTTATTCACTTAGTCTGGTGACTGGTTGGTTTTATAAGAACGTTATTCACTTAGTCTGGTGACTGGTTGGTTTTATGTTATTCACTTAGTCTGGTGACTGGTTGGTTTTATAAGAACGTTATTGACTTAGTCTGGTGACTGGTTGGTTTTATAAGGATGTTATTCACTTAGTCTGGTGACTGGTTGGTTTCATGTTATTCACTTAGTCTGGTGACTGGTTGGTTTTATAAGGACGTTATTCACTTATGCTGGTGACTGGTTGGTTTTATGTTATTCACTTAGTCTGATGACTGGTTGGTTTCATGTTATTCACTTAGTCTGGTGACTGGTTGGTTTCATGTTATTCACTTAGTCTGGTGACTGGTTGGTTTCATGTTATTCACTTAGTCTGGTGACTGGTTGGTTTCATGTTATTCACTTAGTCTGGTGACTGGTTGGTTTCATGTTATTCACTTAGTCTGGTGACTGGTTGGTTTCATGTTATTCACTTAGTCTGGTGACTGGTTGGTTTCATGTTATTCACTTAGTCTGGTGACTGGTTGGTTTTATAAGGATGTTATTCACTTAGTCTGGTGACTGGTTGGTTTCATGTTATTCACTTAGTCTGGTGACTGGTTGGTTTTATAAGGATGTTATTCACTTAGTCTGGTGACTGGTTGGTTTTATAAGGACGTTATTCACAGTCTGGTGACTGGTTGGTTTTATGTTATTCATTTAGTCTGGTGACTGTTTGGTTTTATAAGAACGTTATTCAGTTAGTCTGGTGACTGGTTGGTTTTATGTTATTCACTTATTCTGGTGACTGGTTGGTTTTATAAGGACATTATTCACTTATGCTGGTGACTGGTTGGTTTCATGTTATTCACTTAGTCTGGTGACTGGTTGGTTTCACGTTATTCACTTAGTCTGGTGACTGGTTGGTTTCATGTTATTCACTTAGTCTGGTGACTGGTTGGTTTTATAAGGACGTTATTCACTTAGTCTGGGGACTGGTGGGTTTCATGTTATTCACTTAGTCTGGTGACTGGTTGGTTTTATAAGGACGTTATTCACTTAGTCTGGTGACTGGTTGGTTTTATGTTATTCACTTAGTCTGGTGACTGGTTGGTTTTATAAGGACGTTATTCACTTATGCTGGTGACTGGTTGGTTTTATGTTATTCACTTAGTCTGATGACTGGTTGGTTTCATGTTATTCACTTAGTCTGGTGACTGGTTGGTTTCATGTTATTCACTTAGTCTGGTGACTGGTTGGTTTCATGTTATTCACTTAGTCTGGTGACTGGTTGGTTTCATGTTATTCACTTAGTCTGGTGACTGGTTGGTTTCATGTTATTCACTTAGTCTGGTGACTGGTTGGTTTCATGTTATTCACTTAGTCTGGTGACTGGTTGGTTTTATAAGGATGTTATTCACTTAGTCTGGTGACAGGTTGGTTTTATAAGGACGTTATTCACTTAGTCTGGTGACTGGTTGGTTTCATGTTATTCACTTAGTCTGGGGATTGGTTGGTTTTATAAGGATGTTATTCACTTAGTCTGGGGACTGGTTGGTTTCATGTTATTCACTTAGTCTGGTGACTGGTTGGTTTCATGTTATTCACTTAGTCTGGTGACTGGTTGGTTTCATGTTATTCACTTAGTCTGGTGACTGGTTGGTTTTATAAGGATGTTATTCACTTAGTGTGGTGACTGGTTGGTTTCATGTTATTCACTTAGTCTGGTGACTGGTTGGTTTTAAAAGGACGTTATTCACTTAGTCTGGTGACTGGTTTGTTTTATAAGGATGTTATTCACTTAGTCTGGTGACTGGTTGGCTTTATGTTATTCACTTAGTCTGGTGACTGGTTGGTTTCATGTTATTCACTTAGTCTGGTGACTGGTTGGTTTTATAAGAACATTATTCACTTAGTCTGGTGACTGGTTGGTTTTATGTTATTCACTTATGCTGGTGACTGGTTGGTTTTATAAGGACGTTATTGACTTAGTCTGGTGACTGGTTGGTTTTATAAGGATGTTATTCACTTAGTCTGGGGACTGGTTGGTTTCATGTTATTCACTTAGTCTGGTGACCGGTTGGTTTCATGTTATTCACTTATTCTAGTGACTGGTTGGTTTCAGGTTATTCACTTAGTCTGGTGACTGGTTGGTTTTATGTTATTCACTTAGTCTGGTGACTGGTTGGTTTTATGTTATTCACTTAGTCTGGTGACTGGTTGGTTTCATGTTATTCACTTAGTCTGGTGAATGGTTGGTTTTATGTTATTCACTTAGTCTGGTGACTGGTTGGTTTTAAGTTATTCACTTAGTCTGGTGACTGGTTGGTTTTAAGTTATTCACTAAGTCTGGTGACTGGTTGGTTTTATAAGGATGTTATTCACTTAGTCTGGTGACTGGTTGGTTTCATGTTATTCACTTAGTCTGGTGACTGGTTGGTTTCCTGTTATTCACTTAGTCTGGTGACTGGTTGGTTTCATGTTATTCACTTAGTCTGGTGACTGGTTGGTTTTATAAATATGTTATTCACTTATGCTGGTGACTGTTTGGTTTTATAAGGATGTTATTCACTTAGTCTGGTGACTGGTTGGTTTTATGTTATTCACTTAGTCTGGTGACTGGTTGGTTTTATTTTATTCACTTAGTCTGGTGACTGGTTGGTTTTATGTTATTCACTTAGTCTGGTGACTGGTTGGTTTTATGTTATTCACTTAGTCTGGTGACTGGTTGGTTTTATAAGAACGTTATTCACTTAGTCTGGTGACTGGTTGGTTTTATGTTATTCACTTAGTCTGGTGACTGGTTGGTTTTATAAGAACGTTATTGACTTAGTCTGGTGACTGGTTGGTTTCATGTTATTTACTTAGTCTGGTGACTGGTTGGTTTCATGTTATTCACTTATTCTAGTGACTGGTTGGTTTTATAAGGACGTTATTCACTTAGTCTGGTGACTGGTTGGTTTTATGTTATTCACTTAGTCTGGTGACTGGTTGGTTTTATAAGGAAGTTATTCACTTATGCTGGTGACTGGTTGGTTTTATGTTATTCACTTAGTCTGATGACTGGTTGGTTTCATGTTATTCACTTAGTCTGGTGACTGGTTGGTTTCATGTTATTCACTTAGTCTGGTGACTGGTTGGTTTCATGTTATTCACTTAGTCTGGTGACTGGTTGGTTTCATGGTATTCACTTAGTCTGGTGACTGGTTGGTTTCATGTTATTCACTTAGTCTGGTGACTGGTTGGTTTCATGTTATTCACTTAGTCTGGTGACTAGTTGGTTTCATGTTATTCACTTAGTCTGGTGACTGGTTGGTTTCATGTTATTCACTTAGTCTAGTGACTTGTTGGTTTCATGTTATTCACTTAGTCTGGTGACTGGTTGGTTTCATGTTATTCACTTAGTCTGGTGACTGGTTGGTTTTATAAATATGTTATTCACTTATGCTGGTGACTGGTTGGTTTTAGAAATATGTTATTCACTTAGTCTGGTGACTGGTTGGTTTTATAAGGATGTTATTCACTTAGTCTGGTGACTGGTTGGTTTTATGTTATTCACTTAGTCTGGTGACTGGTTGGTTTTATGTTATTCACTTAGTCTGGTGACTGGTTGGTTTTATAAGAACGTTATTGACTTAGTCTGGTGACTGGTTGGTTTCATGTTATTCACTTAGTCTGGTGACTGGTTGGTTTCATGTTATTCACTTATTCTAGTGACTGGTTGGTTTTATAAGGACGTTATTCACTTAGTCTGGTGACTGGTTGGTTTTATGTTATTCACTTAGTCTGGTGACTGGTTGGTTTTATAAGGACGTTATTCACTTATGCTGGTGACTGGTTGGTTTTATGTTATTCACTTAGTCTGATGACTGGTTGGTTTCATGTTATTCACTTAGTCTGGTGACTGGTTGGTTTCATGTTATTCACTTAGTCTGGTGACTGGTTGGTTTCATGTTATTCACTTAGTCTGGTGACTGGTTGGTTTCATGTTATTCACTTAGTCTGGTGACTGGTTGGTTTCATGTTATTCACTTAGTCTGGTGACTGGTTGGTTTCATGTTATTCACTTAGTCTGGTGACTAGTTGGTTTCATGTTATTCACTTAGTCTGGTGACTGGTTGGTTTCATGTTATTCACTTAGTCTAGTGACTTGTTGGTTTCATGTTATTCACTTAGTCTGGTGACTGGTTGGTTTCATGTTATTCACTTAGTCTGGTGACTGGTTGGTTTTATAAATATGTTATTCACTTATGCTGGTGACTGGTTGGTTTTAGAAATATGTTATTCACTTAGTCTGGTGACTGGTTGGTTTTATAAGGATGTTATTCACTTAGTCTGGTGACTGGTTGGGTTTATGTTATTCACTTAGTCTGGTGACTGGTTGGTTTTATGTTATTCACTTAGTCTGGTGACTGGTTGGTTTTATGTTATTCACTTAGTCTGGTGACTGGTTGGTTTTATGTTATTCACTTAGTCTGGTGACTGGTTGGTTTCATGTTATTCACTTAGTCTGGTGACTGGTTGGTTTTATGTTATTCACAGTCTGGTGACTGGTTGGTTTTAAGTTATTCACTTAGTCTGGTGAATGGTTGGTTTTAAGTTATTCACTTAGTTTGGTGACTGGTTGGTTTTATAAGGATGTTATTCACTTAGTCTGGTGACTGGTTGGTTTCATGTTATTCACTTAGTCTGGTGACTGGTTGGTTTCATGTTATTCACTTAGTCTGGTGACTGGTTGGTTTCTAGTTATTCACTTAGTCTGGTGACTTGTTGGTTTCATGTTATTCACTTAGTCTGGTGACTGGTTGGTTTCATGTTATTCACTTAGTCTAGTGACTTGTTGGTTTCATGTTATTCACTTAGTCTGGTGACTGGTTGGTTTCATGTTATTCACTTAGTCTGGTGACTGGTTGGTTTCATGTTATTCACTTAGTCTGGTGACTGGTTGGTTTCATGTTATTCACTTAGTCTGGTGACTGGTTGGTTTCATGTTATTCACTTAGTCTGGTGACTGGTTGGTTTCATGTTATTCACTTAGTCTGGTGACTGGTTGGTTTCATGTTATTCACTTAGTCTAGTGACTGGTTGGTTTCATGTTATTCACTTAGTCTGGTGACTGGTTGGTTTTATAAATATGTTATTCACTTATGCTGGTGACTGGTTGGTTTTATAAATATGTTATTCACTTAGTCTGGTGACTGGTTGGTTTTATAAGGATGTTATTCACTTAGTCTGGTGACTGGTTGGTTTTATGTTATTCACTTAGTCTGGTGACTGGTTGGTTTTATGTTATTCACTTAGTCTGGTGACTGGTTGGTTTTATGTTATTCACTTAGTCTGGTGACTGGTTGGTTTCATGTTATTCACTTAGTCTGGTGACTGGTTGGTTTTATGTTATTCACTTAGTCTGGTGACTGGTTGGTTTTAAGTTACTCACTTAGTCTGGTGACTGGTTGGTTTTAAGTTATTCACTAAGTCTGGTGACTGGTTGGTTTTATAAGGATGTTATTCACTTAGTCTGGTGACTGGTTGGTTTCATGTTATTCACTTAGTCTGGTGACTGGTTGGTTTCATGTTATTCACTTAGTCTAGTGACTTGTTGGTTTCATGTTATTCACTTAGTCTGGTGACTGGTTGGTTTCATGTTATTCACTTAGTCTGGTGACTGGTTGGTTTCATGTTATTCACTTAGTCTGGTGACTGGTTGGTTTTATAAATATGTCATTCACTTATGCTGGTGACTGGTTGGTTTTATAAGGATGTTATTCACTTAGTCTGGTGACTGGTTGGTTTTATGTTATTCACTTAGTCTGGTGACTGGTTGGTTTTATTTTATTCACTTAGTCTGGTGACTGGTTGGTTTTATGTTATTCACTTAGTCTGGTGACTGGTTGGTTTTATGTTATTCACTTAGTCTGGTGACTGGTTGGTTTTATGTTATTCACTTAGTCTGGTGACTGGTTGGTTTTATAAGAACGTTATTCACTTAGTCTGGTGACTGGTTGGTTTTATGTTATTCACTTAGTCTGGTGACTGGTTGGTTTTATAAGAACGTTATTGACTTAGTCTGGTGACTGGTTGGTTTCATGTTATTCACTTAGTCTGGTGACTGGTTGGTTTCATGTTATTCACTTATTCTAGTGACAGGTTGGTTTCAGGTTATTCACTTAGTCTGGTGACTGGTTGGTATTATAAGGGCGTTATTCACCTTGTCTGGTTACTGGTTGGTTTTATAAGGACGTTATTCACTTAGTCTGGTGACTGGTTGGTTTTATGTTATTCACTTAGTCTGGTGACTGGTTGGTTTTATAAGGACGTTATTCACTTATGCTGGTGACTGGTTGGTTTTATGTTATTCACTTAGTCTAGTGACTTGTTGGTTTCATGTTATTCACTTAGTCTGGTGACTAGTTGGTTTCATGTTATTCACTTAGTCTGGTGACTGGTTGGTTTCATGTTATTCACTTAGTCTAGTGACTTGTTGGTTTCATGTTATTCACTTAGTCTGGTGACTGGTTGGTTTCATGTTATTCACTTAGTCTGGTGACTGGTTGGTTTTATAAATATGTTATTCACTTATGCTGGTGACTGGTTGGTTTTAGAAATATGTTATTCACTTAGTCTGGTGACTGGTTGGTTTTATAAGGATGTTATTCACTTAGTCTGGTGACTGGTTGGGTTTATGTTATTCACTTAGTCTGGTGACTGGTTGGTTTTATGTTATTCACTTAGTCTGGTGACTGGTTGGTTTTATGTTATTCACTTAGTCTGGTGACTGGTTGGTTTTATGTTATTCACTTAGTCTGGTGACTGGTTGGTTTCATGTTATTCACTTAGTCTGGTGACTGGTTGGTTTCATGTTATTCACTTAGTCTGGTGACTGGTTGGTTTTATAAATATGTTATTCACTTATGCTGGTGACTGGTTGGTTTTATAAATATGTTATTCACTTAGTCTGGTGACTGGTTGGTTTTATAAGGATGTTATTCACTTAGTCTGGTGACTGGTTGGTTTTATGTTATTCACTTAGTCTGGTGACTGGTTGGTTTTATGTTATTCACTTAGTCTGGTGACTGGTTGGTTTTATGTTATTCACTTAGTCTGGTGACTGGTTGGTTTCATGTTATTCACTTAGTCTGGTGACTGGTTGGTTTTATGTTATTCACTTAGTCTGGTGACTGGTTGGTTTTAAGTTACTCACTTAGTCTGGTGACTGGTTGGTTTTAAGTTATTCACTAAGTCTGGTGACTGGTTGGTTTTATAAGGATGTTATTCACTTAGTCTGGTGACTGGTTGGTTTCATGTTATTCACTTAGTCTGGTGACTGGTTGGTTTCATGTTATTCACTTAGTCTAGTGACTTGTTGGTTTCATGTTATTCACTTAGTCTGGTGACTGGTTGGTTTCATGTTATTCACTTAGTCTGGTGACTGGTTGGTTTCATGTTATTCACTTAGTCTGGTGACTGGTTGGTTTTATAAATATGTCATTCACTTATGCTGGTGACTGGTTGGTTTTATAAGGATGTTATTCACTTAGTCTGGTGACTGGTTGGTTTTATGTTATTCACTTAGTCTGGTGACTGGTTGGTTTTATTTTATTCACTTAGTCTGGTGACTGGTTGGTTTTATGTTATTCACTTAGTCTGGTGACTGGTTGGTTTTATGTTATTCACTTAGTCTGGTGACTGGTTGGTTTTATGTTATTCACTTAGTCTGGTGACTGGTTGGTTTTA